>NC_031774.1:35887134-36187134 GCF_001522545.3 Parus major | reverse complement strand
TTTTCTCCTGACACCTTTTACAGCCTGGAAAAATCCTCCATCAGTACTACCATCTGCTGCTTCCTCACCTTTAGTCTTGTGTCACCATTTCTGTGTTGACTAGTGTTATACAGAGAGAACCTCATTATGTAATACTCAGAATGACTGAAAATAGTAAATGAGAAGATAAATCTTCCCCCTAATATTTTATAGCACTCCAACACTTTCCTGTCTCTTTTCCCACTTTTTAAATTTTCTTGTCAGATGGGACTCCCTATAATAATTCAAATACTGGAAGAAATGAGACTTACACTCAGCTATAGCCTAGCCAGTAAACTTTTTTTTTTCCCCTTATTGCCTCTATCTAATTAAAACACTACAAAGTATTACAAAACATTTGTGGGGGAAGAAAAAAAATAGAATTTTGTATCTCATTCACTTATGATTATTCATACTGCTTGGCTGATTTTAATACCTAACCAACAATAGGCTTAAAAGACAAAGTATTGGTACTTTTTTGCCTTCAGGAGAAAGTTCTGTTCCTCCATTACACTGTTAGTTGTGTGCAACACTTGTACCATCCACAATTGTTCTCTACTGCTGCTGCAAAAATGTAAACAACTTGCTCTGTTTATGGTTCTCTAACTTGTTTTAACAAAACATTTTCATGAATTTTGCCCCATCTAAACTGGTTGCATGCTTAACACATATTTACAATGTATGGAGAACTTTACTCACATACTCTCCAGAAAAAATTTTTTTTTAATAGTGAATGGTGTAATTGTCTAATTATATCCTTATCTAGTTATTATGGAATAATAGCAACATCTTCCAAACAGGATTAAATACTGTAGTGAAACTGCAGAGTGAATTCTTTCCACTTTTTGTCTAGAAAGCTTCATGGAATACCATTGTTCTAAAAGTATGTCTATAATTCTATGAAAATAGTGACAGAAATGAAGGACAAGACCCATTTAGACAACAGAGAAATGGGATGAAAGTTTCCTTCAAATCTTGTATGTCATTCTACACCTTCTGTATTTGATAACATTGAATTACAAACTGGATGATAAAAGTGCATTAACTTGAGGAGTATGTGAAAACATTTTCCTGATAACAACTTCCAATTTTTCTGGCTGAAGATGGGAAAAAGCCTTTTATTTTGTAACTACTGAGGTATTAGCAATCTTTGCATTCAGTTGATCATTCATTGTGGCCATGAGTACTTCTGAGAGTATCACAAATGTGTTTCAATCTGTTATTTGCAGCCATTGCACAGTGTGAAGAGTTGGATGGGACCAACCCCTTGGAGCACAGTTGTACATACAGCTTTACTTCAGTTTAGGAGTGCAGGTGGATGGGGTTCTGGCTACCTGCAAACAGAAGGTTGTTAGAGTGCTCACTTGGAGTGAAGAAACATTAATTTTCCTCTTTCCTGAGAAATTTATGCTTGTCTGACACGCTCCAGAAAACAAACCAATGACTCAGCTACTCTATATGGTACTGGCATCACCTGGAATGAGTCACTAGAAAACACAGAAATTGTATTCATCTGCACATTTACCTCACAATTAATAAGGGCCCCTTTCTGAAGCACAGTAGTATACTAAATTGACAAACAGGTTATATTTTACAGTTTCATGTTAGTCTTATTATTGAAGTTGGATACAAGAATAAAAATAATTAGAAAAAGACTATCAATCTATTAGGATAAGAGGCGTTATTCAATTGTTCACAATGCTAGCAATTCATTAGGCTTCTTACATCCATAGGATGTGGGTGGTTTGCTAATTTGTTGACTTTAAATAAAGAAAAGCTAAAGTAACATCAATGGGTTTAAAAGCCCATGGCTTCTCTATAGGTTGAAGGTAAAGAGACAATTAAATCTTCCATGAAGTTCCATCCACCATCAGAGGCTTTCAGTGGAGTGAAAAGCGTGTGAACCAAGACCACCATCCGTGCATGGGGTAAAGCCAAATTGCAGCATTGGAGCCATTTGCAGCTTCCAAGTAGCTCAAGTTCTGCTCCCATTCTAGGATGACATTCCATGATCAAGGCTGTGGTGACACAGAGGTTTCTAGGAAGTAAAACAAGGGCTTACAGGCCTTGTGCGTATTTCAGGTGATTTTGTTAGGTCATCTTGGACACAACTGGGAATCCACTACAGGTATGTTCTGGGCATTGTTAACAACTTCATTCAATCTAAGTGGTTTGTAGTTTGTGACTTTTGGCTCAATAAGAATGCAACCTATAGGATCAGACTGTTTTCATTGAGGATCTTTTTCCTTGGATCTTAATTGGAACCTGATTCTTCTCTCATTGAATCTGCTACTGCAACTACAAAGACCTTTGTTCACCACGAAATGCTTAATGGGAGAGAAAGGTACAACACAAAGTAAAAGGGAAATGCAAGACTCAGAAAATTTCCAATGTCCAACAAGGCTTATGAAAAGCTTCTAGGAAGGTAGGTGGGGACCTTTAGGGTAGGCACCTTTATGGAACACAGAACTCAGTAATTGTCATCCACACATAAATCACGGGTTCACAACAGATCTTGCTAAGGGAATAAATGAGATTGGTAGTTGGCTTTTTTCTGTCTGGTTCAGTAGTTCAATTCTATCAAATCTCAAAAATTATCTAATGTGAAATAACTTTTGGGACACGGCAGAAATAAACTGTGGTCTTCCAATTAGTTTGATTTTGTATTATGTTTGGTTTGTTTGTTTCTTTATTTTTGTTTGTGTGTTTTGAAACTCATTGTACAAATCTACATCTTAAGAGTTGTTCATGCCAGCGCTCACAATTGAAAATGCCCACAAAAAGAAGAAAAGGATGTACTTTTTGTTGCACTGACATTTCAGTACCCATCCAATATAAGGACTTCTTCACTCAAGAGGAGGTGGGACAGTATAGACGATCTAAGACAACTAGTATCTAAGTTAGTGTGTATGTAACACGTACATAATGCTATATCAAAGTGTTAGAGTTTCTTAACAGTTGAATAGGCACTGCTGAAGCAAAGAATGCAATTATGAAAGTTATCACTCTTGTATGCAGAAATTCAAAATGCATACTGCTCACTACAGTTCAGAGACACTCTCCTATTATTACTACTTATAGCATCTTCCCATCCTAGCCTGACTTTAAAACTATTCCATTGTGATTGATTCCAAACACTTAGTCTTTAAAAAGGCACTGGTGTTTTCAAAGGAAGAAATATATAGTTTCAAAATATTAAATTTTATTTGAAAATAATGTAGATTATACTTTTAATTGTTTTACAGTTCAAATTGTAAGGTGTGCTCTTTTTTGTTCAAGAATTTTAAAAGCAACTAATTTAAATATGCAAAATTATCTTGAGTTGTTCATACGTGAACTTAAAAGCCATGCAACACAGGAAAATTAAGTAATTATGCCTCCAAGTTATTTACTGCAATTAAGCTCATTTATCATATGCAAATTAGTGCAAACTGGTCTCATTAGTTACTAAATTACTCAATATGAGCTGAACAATGTAGCACTCCAGTTTGTAATGAAAAATCCCTGTAGAGGCAAGCAGTATCAATTAAGCTAATTTGCATATGCAAATATATTCACTAACTTTCCCTTTTCTCTATATTTAGTTCTACATTTCCTGATCATTCCTGATTATAAGAAGACTATGGGGTTACTGACCCTTTTTCACACCTTCTCAATAGCAATGAAGTTACAGAAAAAAATCCAGAGGTCCTGAAAAATTGATGAAAATCTCGCTAATTTTTACAACCAATTTAAGCCAAATTTTTAATAGTAGGTACCAGAAGTAATTTTTTTACTGGATTTACTTGATAGACAGATATATATACAGAAATACGAATCAGAAGATATCTGTTCTCCTTATAACACCACTTTTCAGAAGAAAAAGAATGCAAGACAAGCAAAACAAAGCCCATAATTTGGCAAATCAAAAATCTTGTCAAAAATTAATTAACATATTGCCATTATCTACTTTTCTCCTTCATTGCATCCTATTCTACTATTCATAATTCAGGTGATTTTACTTGGAAAACATTTAAAAGACATTCCACTGACATAAAGATTCAGATGTAATAGTGTTTGAGCAATCATCTTTCGTGGTCTTTTTTTCCACAAGCACAGAGTGGATAGTGCCTTTGGCTTCAAACCTACTACTGGGAATCTCTTCAGCATGATACACAGCAATCAGCTGTGGCTTGAAGATTTTTTGACATAGAATCATACAATTTGAGACTGATTAAGGTTAAAAGGATCCTTAAAGATCACCCAGCTCCAACCTTGCTGCCATGGGCAGGGAACCTTCCACTAGACCAGGTTGCTCAGAGCCCCATCCAACGTGGCCTTGGACACTGCCAAGGATGGGGCAGCCACAGCTTCTCTGGACAACCTCTTCCAGGGCTTCACCACCCTCACAGTGAGGATGTGCTCGAGTCTCAGATTTCATATGCAAGCAAAGTATAAGCCTCTATACTATATATCTAGATTTGTACAAAAGACAAATGCAAAGATGCATCCAGGCTCACATAAATGAAGCCCTTTAAAAGTATGAAATTTGTTTTTATTGGGGTTTTTATTCAATTTTTCATCTCTGAATTTATGTAAAGATAATAGTGCCTTGATTTTTTTGGAGTTGATGAAGTCTGCCATTAACAGAACAGAATTAACTGTATGATCCCTGGGCACAAAGGCTATCTCAGATCAAAATGAACTTTTTAACTTTTATTTTTTCTCATGATGGGTAGAGTTTTACTTTTCTATTTTCTGCACTTAACTGCATATGGGAGAAAAACCTTTAGTACCTGTATTGATCATCAGTTAAGCAGCATTTAAACATTTGACTCCTTAATAATAAAAAAAACTCCCAATCATGGATGAAGGCATTCTTTATTCAATGACTAAGAATTATATGTAAATACATGGATTTAATATGTATGCACATGACTATTGTATATAATGTATAGCTAGGCATGACTGACACTACCTGCTTGTAGACTCAAAATGTAAAAATATCACTAGATGTACCTCCATTTCTCTTTTTGTAATGTCATTTTAAATAAACTATATCCACTTTTTAAAAAATCTACTGTATTAAGTATATTTGTCTATCAATAACTCTTGAAGTATCAAAATATTAAAAAGATTAGAGAGGCTCCTTAATTTCTGAGCTTACACTTAACCCAGTCTTCAAAATATTAATAGCAAAAGGGATTACACGAACTATTAATTCAAATTCTTCAGATAGCAGACTCTGAAATCAAAATTCCCAAGGTATAATCAAAGTTGTTTACTTGACTTGCAAACAATACTTATTATGATATTTATTTGATGATAATTTCTGTGAGTAGCAGACTAGGTCAGAACATGTTAGCATGGTATTCCACCACACAGTCTGTCCAATTGTTGTTTTAAAAATAATTTTGTCTTCTGCTGATTATATGTCTACCTATTAGACCACAAGGCAGTACTCTGAAGTGATCTGCTTAGAAGTGGTGCATTTGAATGCATTACTCAGGTTTCCCTCCCAAGGGTTGATTACTCTGCTAAGATAAGACAAAATCTTAACATGTCATGATAAACCTGTCACCACTATTAATTCATATTGTCCTTTATCCATCGTGAACAGTCTATCTGGCAAATATCAGAGTGGAACTTCCTATTATCAACTGAGAGATTCATGGGAGTACTTTGATAAAAGCATTGTCTTCTTTGAAAGGGCCACACCTCAACAGATATTCAGTACAAGGCTGATGGTAATTTTGATTTTAAATCCTCAGTTTTAAGTACAAGTGCAATACAGGGGTTTTTTTTAGTAGTAGTAGTATGATAAAGTTATATCCTGAAAACAACTTAATTTATCACAAATAATTTTTTTTTAAAAAAAAAAATCAAAATCAAGCAAAATAAAACAAACAAAAACCCCCAAAAACAACCAAAAAAACCCACCTAATGAAACAAAAAAGTCCCAAAAACATAACAAAATAAACCAACAAAAAAACCCACAAAAGCAAAACCCCATCGACTCATAAGTGGAATCTAGTTTAAACAAGTATGAAAGTCACTAATTGTTTTAATACACAGCAAATGAAAAACTCAAATATCAAGTAGTTTTCAAAGCAGCCATCCTAGGTTTTTTCATTTTCATCCATAAGAGTCATACTTAATACTTAAAGAGTGTAAATAAATCAGTCTCAATGAGGTTTTATTTATAGATGACTTATAAATAATACTGTAAAAAACATACCTTTAGGATATATGATATGTTTACACACTCAACATACTGACAAATTACATTAACTGAAATATCACAAAGCTGCTAGTTCTTCCTTTTTTTTTCTACATGTATGAGACAGCACAGCAGTGTTCCTGCCTAATATGCAAACACAATACTGTAGATACTGGTGCAGATCTCTATACACGCAATAACTACAACAAAAGTATTTGCTTACAGAATCAAAAACTTGACCTAGACCTCTGCCAAGAGTGCACAACTAAGCAAATCATTTCATTCATGATTCTTGCTCCAGAAAGAAATTAATTCTACTAGTTAATTTAATGTTTTCCTAAAATTATCTTTGTTGCTATTCTGCATTTAGTTATTTTATAAAGATGTGAAAATTCTGACATTATCTATAGTGCTTTTGAATACCACAGCTGAGTTAGTACAGAGAGATAGCTCTCAATCATTTCAAATTAAGTGGAATATTTCTCATGATAATATCCTAATTTACCTCTCTCCTACCTCTCAAAAGATAATACAGCAGACAATATATTTGCATTGAGAAGCTGTGTACATGGCTAAATACGAGCAGTTATTCAGCACCACACTTAGAAAAGACTTTGTGTGGGTTTTATTTCCGTAGTGCTGGGTTTGCCTTACTCCAAAGCATATCACATTTTCTTTTTAACTGCTCGTACTCCACATTTGATCACTTCAACCTAAGAAAGGCTGTAGTAACCCTGGCAAAATAAATCATGCACAAGAACATTTCCATCAGGTCACTGTTTTTCAGCTGAGTCTTCCAGGAATATGAAGACTTGTGTCATGTGACGATCTTGTTTGACAAATACCAGACCAGTTTTCAGCCCAAGCTACGGACACCTAAGAGGCATGCTTCTATTATTTGTTAATCTCTACAGTTTTCTCCAAAGTTATGATATATAATTGTGATAACTAGGATATCATGGAGGAAAGCAGCGCTCATAAACCACAGGGGGGGAAAAGAACCCCAACCCTAAATTGATACATGACACAAGACAAATCACCAACACAAAATACTAGCTTGTACGCACATTCACACAAACACATAAGGGCATTCTGCAAGCAAACACCTACTGCACAATTCTGAACAATGAAATACTGTGATTCAGCTAAAACAACACTTGCCTTCCCTCTTTTTAACAGTCTCCCAGTTATGGACTTTCAAGACAGAAGAAATATGAACATAAAAAAATAATCTCATCAATTTAAGTGATGATAAACAATACTATTTAAATTATTCGCAGAAATATGACCAGGTAGGTATTTTTTTTTTTCTTGGAAAAGCCATTTTTCTTTTACCTGTAAAATATGACTTCCCAAATGTGATTCAAATACTTCAATGGCAAGGGCACTGGGACTTCTCCTGCGCTGGGCACCTATAACTGAATAAAAAACAGTTATGTTGTATGGTCTGCACATTCATTGCTCATGCATCCTCATCACTGACATGAAATGTTTTGTATCTTAATACACTGGTGTTAATTTAAATTTTGCCTTCTATGTAGTATAAAAATTTAGTAATTTAATATGTAATATAAGACTCAAATTTCTAAGATAAAAAAGGATTTTAAAAACCAATCTATTTAAAGTCCAATGGATCTGGAAATGACTTATTTGTTCAGATATATCTCAAATCCCTGTAGGTTTTTGGTGATGAAAGCATGCAGAATTTAGTGAAAAATACTCTTGAAAAACAGGCTACACATATTCTAAATATTTTGAAATGTGGGGATAAGAACTAAATATCACTCATGAATTAGGAAGTTTATTCTACTGTTAGTCTGAGAGGTTTATCTGAACATGTTATTATTTGAACTGAAATGAAATAAACACATTAAAAACCAACATTTGTAAATACATCTAGTATTCTTATCAAAGTTCTCCTCAGTGCAGAGAAGTATTTTAGTATCCCAGATATCCATGTTAGTTGCTGGAAGATATACTTAGAACTTCAGCTTCTAAATTATATAGTTTAAAAGTACAAAGTGAGTAATAGGTAGGTATGCTTCAAAGGCAGCAATCACTACAAAAAAGGCTCAGAAATCACAGAACTAATATTTTGTTTAACTCTAAATGCCAGGAACACAAAGCCAGAAATTAAGTCTGCATGTAACCAAACATAGCCACCTACTATAAGCTGAGCTTTCTCAGGCTTAGGCTACCTTTCCCACGTGATCAGAGAAAGCCAGAGCACAGAAAAGACAGCACAGGGCTGCAGGAAGCTTCCTTGCCTATCTTCATGACAAAACCAGGCATATCCATAGCAGAGAGAAGAGGCAAAGTTCACCCTGCACCCTTCTTCTTCTAAAGTGTGTACAGAAGCATTTACATCCCAAGACCCTGATGAGAGACTAATGCCTCTGAAACCATCACAGCACTAGTCCATCTTTATGTATTGCTGTCTTTACAATTTATGATAAGAAAAATGAAATATCAAGGATCCACTAAAAAAAGCAGAATGAATGACTGCCATTACTGAACAGGCCAATTTAACACCAACGGAAACAAAATACAGAGCAACAATTTCTTAGTCTTCTCTGATACTGGCTGCCAAACATGATATCAGTAGGAAAAGATAAATGCCAAGTAATGATAGTCATATTGACCTGAAAATGCAATATCATTTCTTATTGATGTTTCATGTAATTTCCTTGCAGGAAATTCTAAGCTATTTATACTGGGCAAACAGGTGGCTTCATAGCTAATAGGTTCAGGCAATAGCTCATAATTACAAATGAGAGTAGATACCAGTAGAGCTGGTGTTTTCTAAGACCTCCTCTTTTCTCATATTCAAGGACATAGAAACTAACACCTTGAAAGAAAAATATTCAAGACCGTATTTCTTAGAAAAACTTTACCTTTAGTTGTGGGACTAAACAAAATACATAGCATAGCACTCTAAAGATTTTCAGTATTCTGATCATGACTTCTGTCAGCATGATGCTTTGAACAGTTATTTCATTTATAAGCTATCAGAAACAAAAAAGCAAATTCAGTTTTGGCTTGCTAGACATTGCTTCATAGTAGCCTTCATAAGACATTGTAAAGACCAAAAACTTCCCCAACCTGTAAACCTGCAAGACCTCCCTGAAATCCTTCAGGTCCCTTCATTCATCCACCTAGACTGTGTCATACCTTCCACACATTGTCTGAACACACCACCATTTGGAATTTATCTTTGAATTAATTTTATATTTCCTGCCCATATCCTAACGTTACTGTTCTCTACCATTTTAAAGTGTATCCATTACTTATTGAATCCAATTCTATCATGTCAATTGCAGGGCTTTTAGCATTTAAGTATCATAATTTGAATGAAGTGCCTGAAGTCAGTGCAACACTCTTTAAAACTGCATCTTGAACCTTAAATGACACTCACAGGTAAGTCATCAGTCCTTCACAATTGGGACCCTCAGTTCTATACCTCAAATGAAATCACTTTAAGGTCAGTGAGTTAACTAGGAAACCAGAGATGGTCAGATTTTATTTTTAAAATTTGTCAGTTAAATCCTCTATCAATGACTGCATGCTTGTGGCTAGTGTGTGGCTATGTGTCTACACATAGAAAAATATCTTGTAGTACTTTCATGCCATTCAGTTCACTGACATTTTTATAGCACTACAACTCTTGAATTTATGTGTCTTGCTCTTAGTCAGGTGATATGGGTTCTAATGACGGTTCTTAATTTTACAACCATGATAATGGGTTACCCAGAAAACTATTACATTTCTGGTAGCCATGATGAAACTCTCTTTTGAAAAATGCACCTTATTTCATGCATTTCCATAACATTCATTCTTCATATTTTGAGGAATGAGACAAGAATATTAAGACAAATATAGAAGAAGGGAAAAAATTATTTGCTCATCTGGATTCATTGTCTTATTCTTTTACTTACTTGAGCTTTCAAGTTTTCTTGATACCTATTTGCAGCAAAAGAAATGTGCTATTTTGGATATAAAAGTGCATACTACATTGATACCTTCCAGAAACATGGCAATCTCACAGTCCAGTCACAGCACAAAACCTCTTATTTGTATTGAATGAATTGTTGGCACACCAATAGGAGAAAGGAAGACACAGGCTGAAATGTTTGGATTAAAAAGCAGGCCTGATGCTATTTTATTCTAAAATTTCAAAACATAAACTATAAATACTGAACTGTCTTCCATCACACAAGCCACAGCTAGTCATCTAAATCTCCCACCCTCTGGATGGAACCATCAGCAGCCACAGCTCAGCCACTCAAAAAAAGCTTGAAAAGCAAGAGATTTAAAGTTTATTTCACAACATCTATAAATCAAAGTAGCTCAGCAACCTTCACAGACCTAAAGGTGTGGATGCACATCTTTTTTAAAAATGTGGATTCCCTTTTAAGTGTAGACTCTTTACAGAAACAAAATACTGAATGTGTGACATAAATTTCTTCTTTTGAGTTACAGGAAGCAGGGGAAATTAGGATGTGGAGAAGGCTGAAGCATGTGTATCAAAACGTAGAAGGAATCACATTGCAAACAAGTTCCAAACCCAGGTTCTTCCAAGCTTCTCCTATTTTAGCGGTATGAACAAACATCTCTGAATAGACCTTTTCACACGTGCTCATATTTTGTATTGCCTACATTTAGGTGACAACCTTTAATGCTTGAATGCAGAAATTAATAAAAAATTCGCTGAAACAATATTTGTACTAAATACTGACTTTTAACAGTGACAAGAAGATAGAAAGATTGCTTTCATGTGTGCACTTTGTAGTGCTGGAGCAGAAGAATCTGTCTTTGGTCTTACTTTCCATGGCTTTGGACTATGACCTTTACTATCCAAACTGACATGCCTATTCCTGGCATAGGATTATTCCATAAAAAGAAATTCTAACTGTTCACTAGTTCCTCTTTAAAATTCCTCCCTCAATGACTAATCTGGCTGTGCATGAGCTGAAGGAAGAACCACCTCCCTTTCAGAGTGTCTTGGGGGCAGTCTAAGCATGCTTAATGCAACCTCAAGAGCATTTGCAATTGTGCTACAAAAAGTGGGAAGCAGGGGAAAAGAAAAATGTAGACTGCCTAACAAAGACTTCTATGCATCCTAAAGAGGAAGGGTTTCCTCTTAAACACAGTTCTAAGTTGTGGGAGCACAGACCAAAGACTGATGTTCACTGTGGCTTTCTGCTGGTGAAGACAGAGTTCTAATAAAGCATAACCAGTATTCTTTGATCGTTAGGAATGGAAGAGCAGAACATGAGCCCAATTATCAATTTCCCCTAAAAAACTTATGTGAGACTTTGTGTGACACCCCTCAATATAAACTGTTTTTCTGGAAACTTTTGGAAAATTCCAACAAAGAGTTTTGAAATTCTATTATTATTGTTTTAATAATAGTTGAGAAACTAAACTGAACTTATAAATTCATTTTTCTTAACCTTTATTTGCTCCTAAAAGCTTTCTCTCAATTATTCTCAAAGTCCTTATATTTTTTATTTAATTTTGTTGATTTTTCTAAGAACTTTTTGTACTCTTGGAAACAGAGGTGGACATAGGGCCATCGCGCTACAACCTTTCAGACAATCTGCTGTCTGAAGAATTATAAAAAAACAGCTCATATTGAAGAGCTCTAATTATGACTGCTAATAAAGTCAGATTTTAATTAGCAAAGCCTGAGCAGATCTACATAAATATGAAAGTTTATAAACACCCCACCAAAAAAAGAAAATTACCAGCTTTATTCACAAAATATGTAACCATATCAGGTTAATTGCACAGTAGCTTCACACAGGGTTGTCTAATATTTTTCCCCATAGGTACAACAAAATAGATGATGATGTCAGATGAGACAGCATAAGAAGCAGAGTGGTCTTATGATTGTATGTGCAAAACAGTTCACAGCATGAGTGTGGCTATAATCTTTTAAATATTCTTTCCCAGAACGTAACACCTTTTTTTGTTTGTTTGTTTCAGAGTAGAAAGAAAGATCTATAGAAATGGCAATACAATTTCTAATGTATTGTACTTCCCTTGGTGTAGAGTAGATGCTAGATGAAAATGTATCTTTTGTGATTTCTATGAAAAACTCCAAATGGTCATGAAAGAAAATGGAGGTGAACGTGGCAGTCAAGGTGGTTTTACAGGAAGAGGTGTGATGTTATCTTGAAATCTTGGGGCTTTCTGATGAGAAATAGTGAAAAATTTGGAAATTTTTAAAAGCTGTGTTTTAAAAAAGACCAAGACACTGACTTCAGGGCTAAACTGAACAACAGAAGATTTGTTCTCAGTGAAGGATGAAGTGCAATCAACATTACACTCCAGTATTTCTGCATGCTAACATTCACAGAAGCTTTTTTTTTTAAAAAAAATAGTTACTTCATGTTTAATACGCTTCGATGAATAATTTTCCTCATTGACTATTCCTTGCTATCCCATTTAAGACTGATTCTAAGTTTTGAAAGAAATCTCCATCAAGAGAGAAACCCTCTGCACAGGAGTTGAGGACATCTGGTATACAAGATGTATACTTAAATTCTGACCTAAAGTGAGATGAGAACGAACAGCATGATGTAAGCAGAGATGTTGCCCTCTGATTTGGAAGGGGGATCCAAAGAAATTAAATTATGTCACCAGGTACCTCAATGTAAGCCATCATATGATCCAAAATTTAGGTCTCTTATCTACCTTCACAGCTGGGAAGAAGAAATAAATCTTAGATGGAGGTGCAACATATGTGGAAAGGTATTTTATCTTGCTTTAGTAAAGCTATGGGAATCATTAATACTGTGCCACTACCAACGAAGTATCACAGCAATAAAGCATCAGAACAAATTTGTCGCAAAGGAATACACGTAAGATGTATAATGCAATATATGATAATCAACTTACAAAGCTAACTATAGCACTTCAAATCTATATTTTGTGTACAAGAATGCCTCATATCCTAGATATCCATCTTCTGTTCACTGGTAAAGAGCATGAATTCATTACTGGGGAATCCATAGCTGAGAAAGTAAACCTAAATTTTCCATGGAATAATCTATTTGTTTTCAAGAATATACTGGTTAAGTAATGAAAGTATTATTGAGCACAATTACAGGTGTGCTTTATTATTTTCAGTTGTTATCTCTGAAAAAGCTCCAGAAATTAAAATAATTTTTAGCAAAATTTGCTTTTTAAATTCAAGTTGCTTAATAATATTAAACTTTTTTTAAATAGCTTTTTTAGTTTCAATAACTTAAATGTGATCAAAGTGAAATGCTGTCAAAAAAGCAGAAGGTATTATATCACTTGTTAATTGAACTGGAATCATTGGATTTGAAGACATAGTATGTCTTTCCCTTGAGAAACATTCAAAATTAATGGAAAAAAGAAACAAGATAAGTGAGTGTCATAGTGTAAGTTTTCATCTGTTTTAGGAACTTGTCCTTTTTTCCAATTACCTTCATTTGGTTTATAGGTCTGCTCCTTCCCACAGGATTTGCTCTTTAGGAGGTGGGGGTAGGGTGCATGGGAGGAGGAGGCTAAGTTTCTTAAGTCCTAAATATCTCTTTTTTCCCTCTTTTCTGAACTTCTTAAAATTAGAAACCCCAGCAACAAAATAAGTATATTTTGTGTTCACTCCTTGATAACTAGCACTGTTTCTTAATTAGCACATAGCTGTACATTTAAGAGTTTATTTCTGAGATTTTTTTGTGTGTATGTGTGTTCACTGTAAAGGATGAAATCTTTGCTGTGCAAGAATTTCCAGTCATCTAAGCAAAGAGAGTTCTCCATCTGTGGCTGGGGGCGGGAGCACTGGCCTTTCTCCCACACTGTAGTAGTTACTATAGGAACTATTGTGCCTCCTTCAAAAGGGCTACAGACAGGGTGATTAAAATTCTTCATGGGAGAACCCCCACTCTTCTCCCTGACAATGAAATTCTTCAGGGAGAGGGCTAAGCCTCCAGTTCAAGAATGGCAGCACCTGAGGGAGTGATGTGGCAGACAGAATCACCCCTGCTTTACATTGAAGCACAGGGAAAAAAATACAAGGGCCCATACTCCTGAATTTGTTTTATTCCCCTCCCATGAAATTCTGGCAAGCACTAGTGAGAAACAGAGAAGGAATGAATAACTTCATAAAGTCTCCAACATGTAGACGACAATGCAAAAAGTAAAGAACAAATACTTCCAATTCAAATCAATAGCAGGAGAAGAAAAACAATTACCATGAGATAGGAGCTTCCCAGAAAATACACCTGCTGCAAAGAGATTGGAAAAAATCTACAGAAGTATGGAAGAGAAAGTAATGAAGTAGAGATAGATGGGTGAGACAAGGGAGAGGGACACACAAAGGTGGGGTGAATCAGGGACTTAAAAACCTAGGAATTTATCAGGCCTTTAGATAAATGTCCACTTTGAGAGATTTGGCTCTATCAGCAGAAAAAAATGCATAAATGTCATGACTGCATGAAGAAACGAGTGATGGGTCTGGATTAGTTATTCAGATATCACAGTAAGAACCTTACTGGAATAATAGTTCTATTGTCTTATTTTTAAACTAGTATCAAAATGACACTGAAAAGAAAACTGCTGCCATCCTTTACAGCTCCAATGTTACAGAAATGGCTAGTGTCACTGATTCTGTTCTCAGGAGGAGGACAGGGTATTAACATCAAGTCAGAACAGTGTTATATAGTGTCAGACTATACTTGCTGGTAAAACTAAGAGCCCTACATCTGTTGTCTTGCTTTTTTTTTTTCCAGTCTGATCCCAAAGGTTCATGTTATGACATTTGTAACATCTGCTACAAATGCGGAGGTAAGTCAGGCACAACCTTATTACTTCCAATCTAACGCTCCATCCATCCACAGGGCTTTCATATGCCACTAGTATGTCAAGGCGACCAAAAGCTGTTCTATCTACATGAAGCAAGGTGTAATATATTCCTGAAAGTCAAGAAGAAATCCTGCTTTGTTATGTCTCCCCTTCTTTTGTTGTCTTAAAGTTTGGCAATGTTATTTCAGTATATTCTGTGAACAAAACAGGCAAGCTGCTCCTTCTTAGAGCCAATACAATTGCCTTTTTATGCCTTAGACAGTGGTGTGTTGAAAATTGGCAAGCTGTAATTCACATCCTTCCCTGTTTTCACTAACACTGAAACATATCCAGATTCCCCTACCAGACCATTCTATACTGAAGTCTGCTTTCTTGCACAGCCCCCTTTTCCTTCCATACTTATCCCATGATTTTGGCGGGCTCACTGCATCGTTTTAATGACAAACTTAACTTTTTTCAGTGCTCAGTGGTAAAATGCAACTCCTGACAGACAAAAAAATTAGTTATTTCATCTGTGGTAACAAAAAAGTAAATGGATAAAGAAAACAATAAGATACTTTATAACTAGCACTCTTTCTATTAGCTTCTATCTAGATCTTTCTATGAACTTTAATTCTTAAATCTACAATACTTGAAGATTCCAGTGTTCCACTGTTAATGGGTTAGGGTACTGTATGCTGTGAGGCCTATGTTATCACTGCTAATGTCTGCACAGGAAGCCAACCATTTGCTATATGCCAAAATCACCCACTAAAGAAATTCCTTGAGAAATACATATAACCTCTTCTGACAGCAAGTGGGTCATAATTTTAAAAACTAACGGCTTTAGATGTTAGTGAACTAGGTAATACATTCCACACTCGGTATCATACACTTGAAATAAGACAAATTTCACATTTGATAGAAGTAATTTAAATTCATTACAGGAGTTGCAGACACTACATGGTAGCAAGTGAGGAAGAAAACCCAGTGCCTGATGACATAAGCCATTTTAGGTCTTGATCAGCTGTACTTCTACCAGACTCCTTTTTTTCTGTCTTACTATCACAGGCTAAGTAAAAGGAATGCCCCCCCTGCCCCCAACACACACATACCCAGCTAAGAAAACCACTGAAAAATACCGTATCTCCTTATGTTAAACGAACACTAAAATTTGAAAGTATATCAAATATTGCTGTTGGCAAATGCAGGACCCACATCCACTCCTGGGATATAAAATGCAGCTATGATATAACCATACAATTACTGACTAATGCATCATTATTCTACCAAAGTAAGTGACAATTGTTTCAAGTTGTTTCTGGTTCTAAGGTAACTTTAGAGCTTTACTACTTCTACAGAATTGGCTTTATGGCTGATACATGTAGGTGGTGGATTTGTTTGTAGATTCTTTTCATCTTTTCGTGATGTAGTCAGAAAAGATTTAATGAAGATTCATAAAGGAAATGAGACTGGGTACAAGTCTGCAATCAATCTACAATTTCAGGGAAGAAATCTATCCGCTGCCAAAACTGAACCGTGTAATTAACTGAGGATTCTGGTAAGAACCAACTGTGCCACTAGTCAATTATTTTTACTTGTCCTCCAGCTGCGGCTTCTGTCTGTTCATAAGAGAGACTGTATGAAAATGCAACTATAGAGAATTTGGTGATTTCAGAAAATAACTGAAGAAATATAAGGAGATTACCAAGACCATCTGTAGCAGAACCACAAGTTTTTAAAATCTATTGCAAACGGTTCTCAATTTCTCAGTAGAAACTTCCATCAAGAACTCTTACAAGAACAAAAACAGCATTCCAGAATTGCTGAGGATTGAAAAATGACCATGCATAAGCTGCAATGGAAATCCCCAAGCCCTAATGAAGCAGTCTACATAGGAAGTAGTATGACACTTTAGAATACTGGTCAAGTCATGACAACTGGGAGATGGAACTGCTTCTTTTCAAAAGCACGTCTGCTTATTTAAGGAAAAAAGAAAAAAAAAGTTTATCCAAAGCCCCTGTGGGAAAGATTTTCCAGCACTTTGGATGGTATTCTCAATATATATGTATATAAGTGCACTACTAGTTGCAATAATCTGTTTCAGCAGCTTTTAAGGAAACAGAATCACCATTATTTGGTGCCCGGAAACTCAAATTGGGGAACCTAAACCACTACACTAGGAAATCCCAACGACTAGTAAGAAGAGCAGTTAAATCTTTACTGGAAGTTTGCAAGTCTTTAAGTCTTTGCTAAGGTTAAAAGAATTCATACAGTTCATGATGAATGAGCTTGAAATAAATTATAAATAAATTAACATGTTTTCTGTTATTATTATCAGCTCCAGCACATAAGACAAGGTGCTTCCCCCCTTTATTTACTGAAGGATCCTTTTAAATAGTCATGTGAGAAAAGTCCAGTTTCCTTTGCCTTTGAAGAGTGCCTAGGAGGGAAATATAAGAGATGTTTGATCAGAAGACAGAGAAGTAATGGAAGTGAGAGCTTAGTAGTGAGAAAGCAGGAAGCAAATTCTACAGCCAAGGAGAACGTGTATAGACACAGCACTCACTTCATCAGAGTTGCATTCATTAGCATCAGGAATTAATTTAGCTCAAGATTCTTTCTGTAGTGAGGGAAAATATTCCTTTCATTTGATTATACCATAGCTAAGATTCACACTTGCTACCTGAAAAAGTCAAGCCTGTCTGGATATAAGAGAAAAAGCAAGGCATTCACCATTCAAAATACATCTTGAACGCCTTAAACATAAAAGTTCAGGGTGTTATTTTAGCCAGATATTTCAGTATACTTTAGCAAACGAACTTTAAGGCATCAGAATTCATTCCCCACACAGTACTTGAATCAGACATGGACACAGATGGTTACCTTGACTTTGGGAGCAAAGTTTTGTTTTGCAAGATAACACTGTCTTTAAACCAGCTCTTTTGCATTTTCTATCAGCACTGACAAATATATTTTTTTGTTTCTTTTTTCTTAAGAATTTTAAGAATCTTATTAAATTTACAATTATACTGATAACATATTACATTTGGTTTGTTCAAGAATTACTTTTTATTACACACATCCAAATCTAATATAAGTAGGCATTTGCAATAAAGAGAAAAATTTGCTTGATACAATAATTCAACAATCTGTGTACTGAGATTTTACTGAAATAAATGTCCTTTAAATTCTGCTTGTATTTTACTGCTTTCCAACATCACCTTTTAAATCTTAAACACATTTCTTGTGCTCAGTCCATCTGAAGAACTAGATTTACACAATTATGTGATTTGTAAATCAAGCTCAATAATTTAACAGACAAGATTATTTTTCTTAGAGTATGATACGATATGATACTTAAACTAAAATATAGAGTTGAATGAAGACTGCTCAAACTCAACACAGAATACACTTCTTTTATAGTCACCCAAAACCTTTATACATCCTGCAGGAAAACTAATGCGTAACGCCTGATAATGTTTATCTACTTTTCTTGTTTCTTTTAGCAACCTCCTGAAAAACAATTTGAATCCTGACATCTTTTGCTACAAATGTGATAGCTTAAGGGTGTTTTGGATTAATTTAAATTGCCTGCTAAAAATCAAACAACATCTTAGTTTGTTAATAATACTTGAAAATCTGAAAAATTTGCTTGTAAAAAAAAAAAAAAAAGATTCCACCCAACAATGCTGTAGTAGGACAGGTCAGAAATGCAGCAAGTTTTCTGTGAATACTGACAAACAAGTCTTTCAATGCAAAGGATTTGCCTTACAAATGCAATATTATTGCAAGGTATGTTCTTCTTCTCTCTACAAATAAGATGGCTAAAAAATAATTATTGAGTAAAATTGCCCCAAATTTTTCAAAAGTATCACCAAAAAATTGTTTCAAACTTTTCTGAGAATAATTCCTTCATAATATTGAGTCTGCCTTCTACAGGAGAGGAGGGATCTGAGGAAAGAAGAGGCACCTAGATGGCTGGAAGAGGAAAAGACACACTGCTGTGACAGCTCATGGACAAATGGCTTCTGAAGAAAAAGGCTTATTTTGGTGAATGATGGCTTCATTAAAAAAAATTATGACTAAAAAAAAAAGTGAATGGCAGAAATAGACTGAAAATCAAAACACTAGTAATAAAGGAAATTATATTTTGAAGAATATGAACTGAAACTAAGAATTAGGCATAATCAAAACAATTTTAAAGCTGTGTCTTGTGTATGTTCACCAACTAATTGACACTTATTATGACCACTCGATTATCTCTAACCAGAACTAATCAGGCAAGAGGGACTCAACTGCTCTGCGTGCATACACAACACAGGTGTTGCTAATCCATTTATTTTGTGAGGTTCAAATATTCTTTTGACCTACTGGCACATAATACTTTGAGCTGAGCTAAGGGTACGTCTTTATAGTCAAATGAAAGCAAATATGAACTAGCTGTAAATGGGTTAATGTGGCCACTGATAAGGTCTAGCTGTGCTAAAAAGGGCTATGAAACTTCCCCAAGAGGAAAGATCAAGTAACTTTCTCATCTGTGTTTTACCACAGCTGGGCTGCCTTAAGTCCCTAAACTAGCATGTGCTGCTGTGTAAACATATTGTGTCTAAAGAAGATTTTTAGTTAATCCCTAATTAACTTGTTAATAGTTAACGAACAAAAACCCATTGTACAAAATTCCTGGAAAGGTCTGAACACAGCCTTTTTCCATCTCATATTTTCCACTTCTACACTACCTCAACTCATCTTTTCTTCCCACACTTTTCTCTTTTCTTCCCTTAATTTTCCTATTTCACACCAACTTACTTGAATTGGCACTTTCAACCACACACATTTCTTATGGGAAAGAAGTTCATTATGATCAGAGGACCAAAGCTGTGTTGTGGGAGGTGAAATGGATCACTTTCTCAGGCAGCTGAAGCTCCAGAAGGCAGTGTAACTGAGAATGAAAATACTGAATTGGGTGCTTAGTTGAAATAGCCAAACAATTTAAATTTACTCACTAAACAGAAAGTCCCACCCCCAAACCCTTGGATGCTATTCCAGAAAGCCTCGTCTGGGAGGGAATAAAAAAAAAATAATCGAAGTCAAAATCACAGCCCAGAGGAGCTATTCACTTCACCAAAGACTCAAGAACTTACAATCAAAGGGGAGGTAACATCTTGCCTGCTTGTTAATGATACTGGAGCTCCAAAGTGTTGGAACCTACCCTTATTTCCAGGTTAATAATCTAAAATAATAATAATTTCTCTGCACTGGGAAAACAATATATTTAAACTCTTTCTCAAGTAGTTCTTTCTAGAAAGGAAAATGAATTTGTACTACTTCATCTATAATCAAAGAACAACAAATCAAGTGTCACAATACAGTTCACAATATCACCTTTTGTATTCTATTTCCTTAGAATCCATATTATTAATGTAGGCTATGTAGGATATGTATAATTAATGAAAACATGATATCTCCCATAAATTTTGTATTTTGGTTACTGTCTTTTATTGTATCATGTTGGCAATAATTACAGTTTGGACTCAAGATAGGAGTGTATTTTTGTCCATTGGTAAACACCAGAAAAATTTTTCAGAAAATCCACACTAATTTATGTTTATCAATCAAAAAACAGAACCAGACATTTTTATAAAGTCCAAACATCACACTCTTACAACAAAATGTCATCTTATGAGTTCCAGCTCTCTTCACAGCGTAATACTGAATCCACAAACCAGGCATAACAGTATCTTGTGGACAAAACCATCCACCAATTTTTCCACAGAATCACAGAATGGTGGGGGTTGGAATGAACCATCAAAGATAATTTACTTCAGATCCCCTGCTAAGGGCAGGACCTGCGAAGGGCAGGACCACCCTTCACTAGATCAGGTTGAGCAAAGCCCTGTCCAACTTTGAACACTTCCACAACTTCTTTGCATAGCCTATTGTCTCACAACCCTTTACATCAAAGTTTTATTCCTTACACCCAATCTAAATTTATTCTCTTTCAGTTTAAAACCATTGCCCCTTCTACTGTTATGGATTTATGCACCCTTGCACTATAACAGGTTCCACCTTAGGATCCCACAAAAAGTCCAAGTAAAGGTTTCCAATTAGTTTTTCATTAGTTCTGAGGTTACACCTTGAGCTTACTGCTACTAACGCTCAGACTATTCAGACAGAAGAATACAGTTAATCAAACTTATTCTACGACAATCCTGTCACAACAGGCCCTCTTAAAAAAAAAAACTTCCCATCTTTTTTATAAACTCCCTTTATTGAAAGGCTGCAATAAGGTCTCCCAGTAATTTTTCTTCCTCTTCTTCAGGCTGAGCCACCTCAAATTTGTCTTTCCTTCACAGGACAATTTTCACGTCTTTCCTCTGGACCCACTCTAACAGGTGGATGTCTTTTTTGTGCTGAGGACAAAAAAGACAGAACTGTATGCAGTAACCCAGGTGGGGTCTCATGAGAGCCAGAACAGAGTAGGAAAACAACCTCTTGATCTGCTGGCCATGCTCCTTTTGATGCATCCCAGAATATGACTGGCTTTCAGGTTTCAAGTACACCTTGACAACCTATACCAAACTTTTCATCCATCAGTATCCCTAAGGCCTTTGCAGAGTTGTTTTCAATCCATTCCTCCAGTATGTACTGACACTGGGAATTTTTGTAGCCCAGGTGCAGGACCTTGTTCGGCTTTGCTGAACCTCATGAGGTTCACATGGTCCCATTCATCAGTATTTATGCTTATTGCTTCCTCTGGAATCACATGAACGATGGGAAGTGGCATCAGAGCACCACTTCAAGTAACACTGCAGAGGCAATATGCTTAATTTGGACATTCTTGCCTGTAATTATCAAAAGACAAGAGACCAAATACCAGCACTTGCTAATCATACACTTTTGCATCTGTTAACTATCCAGTTTGAAATTACTTTCTTACTCATTTCATGCCAGCTCTTATATGATACTCCCAGTTAATATCATACTGCATTAAACTTACAAAAACTACTGTCTGGCATCAAGCCTTTTTGGCAATGCCTGAAAATATTTAAACTGATTTATTGTTTCTGAATTTTGTCCTTCAGTTTCCTGAATTAAAATTATTTAGTTTTATGAGTTTTAAGTATGACACATAAGTGGACCTTTGGAGATTACTTAATATAATACATTTTATCCAATCACTTACTTCTAAAAAGCAAAAAAAAATTTAAAAACTATTTTCTGAAAACTGTAACTGAAATGGACCTTTAACAATGCCCACAGTATGTCCTAGCTCAATCAAAAAAATACTGTTTCATTTTAAATTTAAACATGCTGGTAAACTAACTAAAATATTTTAAATACTGAAGCAAAAAAAAAAAGGAGGATATATTAAATAGTGTGCAGGGAAGGTACCTATTCAAGTTCAAGTAAAATCTCTAAATTGCTCATCCAATAAAGGATGTTCTTAGAAGAAAAATGGGATACGGGCTTTTCTGGCATTTGAAGTACTTTTGCCCCCAAACCCTTTTATAAAGAAGCTATTCAATGAAAGTGAGCTTTGATTCTATGTTTCATGTTGCAGTACTGCACATAATTGTGTGTTCAATAACTTGTCATAACAGAAAATTACCAAAACTAGAAAATTATTCACAATTCTAAAAATATCGTGTTAAAAATAAAGTTTAGCAGAGAGAATAAACTTTATTTGCATTTAGAGTTAAAACAAGTTTGATGGTATTTAATGGTTCCTAACAAGTAAAATTTTCTTGTTTCATTCTTTGTCAAACAATAATCCTCTCAGTTAATAAAAGCAGAGCTGCCATGTCAGTTTAAAACATGAAACAACAAAACTCCAAGGAACCCCTCAGAATCACTTGCCAGAGTGATTCCAAAATTAAAATGCACTAACTCAGATAAGCCCAACCACATAATAGTAGTAGTCTACATAAGTAGAGGAAGACCCTGGAAACATCCCCCAAAGCCTTCTGTCCACCCTATTCTGCAAGCATGATTGACTGTGTCATGTTTATTGTTGGCCCATCTGGACAACAGGTGCAGTACTTAATGGCCACAGTGTACTTGATTATTGACTAGTGAATATTTCTGCACAACACAATAGGCTGCAGAATGACCCTCAGTAACAGACAGACTTCCTACCCATCTCTACATTCAAAACACAAGAGTTTTTACCCTATCTGGAAGTTTGGTATAGAGCTTAAACATACAACCCACATTCGTCAAATACTTGGTTTGCCACCCATGTATAGAGTCAATTTAAGGAATAAAAAACCAAGGTGTATGAATTTCAAGCTTGGGGACCTCTAATTACTGCATGCTTAAAGTTTAACTATAAAATTGCTGCACTAAAGCCACATAAGATCCTCCACATGACTTGTGCCAATGTATCTAAAGCTCAGTGAAGCTGATCCCAGGGGGACTTTTCCATTTAGTCCTCAGGGAATTAATTCTGGGCCCGTTTCTAATGACTATATAAAGGATTACTTGGATATTTTGGTAAAGCTACCCAATAAATTAGTCAACCTCAAATTTTATTAGCCACAAAGCCTTACAGCGGTCACATAGCTGGAGAACACTGAGGGAATTGAAGGCATATTAGTCATTTATTTAGGCAGATACCAGAGATCAGTACTCAGTACAGGATGTTAGTTGTAACATTAAACTAATTGGCTAATAGTTGCAGCAGTCCTTAAACAGTTTTTGTACTGAGAGGTGTGACCCCTTCTTGAACCAATTTATGTAAACCCAGAGGGAGTCCTAAATTTATTCCAGTTTCATGAATGCATGGTCTGGATTAAGAAACCAAAAGCAAGAAGAATATGCATAAAACCAACTGTGTAAACCAAACACCTAAAATTTACATGCTGTCAGCGTGAAAACTTTCTGTTTAACAAATTACTTGAGATAACAAATGTTTAAAATAAATTTAACAATTTGGTATTAAAAACATTCATATTTCATCCAGTGCATATTTCAGGGCTGTAGGTTTTTTTCTTCTCAACCCTACCTTTGGCTATTTATCTAGTTGCAAACTTTTATAGATGTGAAATATTTTAAGAAGACCTTTGGAAATGGCCTGAGGTAATTTCAAACTTAACAGACCCTGTCCCACCAGAGCTCATTACAGTGCATTTTATAACAAAGTACCCTTCACTTAATTTTCAGAGCTTAGCCAAGCGTATTAGAAATGCAGCTGCATTAAGTGCAATTAATGGTATAATAAAAGCAGTGGAGGGCTGTTTAAGACCCAAGAACCAGCATTAAACAGGGAATCCATGTTCTTTAACAGTCAGTGATGTGCCGAAGTTCCAGAAGTGTGAGATTTCCACTGCTAGGGAAAGCAAAACAAGAAACAGCATGTGGGGGGAAAAAAAATCTTCTGTCCTTCAACAATCCCAAAAGGCAGAGTAAAAGAGGATTAAAAAAAATATTCCCCCCAGTTATGCCACTAGCATCCCCCTCTCTCTTTGAGCAGGAGTCCAAAACAATAAACTCATATTCCCACCAGCAAAAAAACCAAGTAAATTCAATTCCAGAAAAAGTGAGATTAATAGTAAGTGACTCATATAATACACAGAATGATCTGGCTTCTTAACTAACAAAGTTTACTTTCAAATGACAGAAAGGAAAAAGAAAGAATATTTTTTGTGACAGGAAATGATATTTTATTTTAAATAAAAGTATTTTATTTAAAATAAAACAAGTCACATCACAACTGGACTGTTGATTATAAAAGGTATTCAAATGTTAAGTATGGAATTATCTTGATAACTAAATTATCATCCCTGGGAATTAAGTTCATTCTTGATTAAAGCTAAAGAAGAAACACTATGTTAAAGACAGAAGACAACAACATCTCCTGTCTAATTTCTGACAGAAGTCAACTGACCTTTCATGAGGAAACTAGTGATTAAATTTTTCTATATGGGATTAATATATTGTTTGTTTGTTTGTTTCGAGTCTTGAACCTTATTTTCATGTATTTAACTCAATTATTTACTTTGGCAGAAAAGATCAGGTAATCCATGTGAGTGGGCCTTCTGATTCACAGACATTATGTGGCTTAAAACCCGGCTTTATGGCAAAATTTGAAAGCACAAAAGCCCTTGATTATGCATGGCCTGCAGATATAGTAATTAATTTCGTACACACTGAATATAAAAAAAATTCTTTCATGAGTGCTTAAAGTGGAAAAAGTTATGATTTTTTTCCTCTGCACAAGAATAACAGATTTCTAGACTGTGAAATAAAAAAACAACCCAATTTTCAGTGCATAAGTACTGCAAATAGAAAACCATTAAGAAAACCCTCAGAATTTCAATGTAACTTCTCCCAGTAATGGATAAATGAAGTAGACCAGATTTTTTTTTATTCTTCCCTTTTCCAGTAAAAAATACACACTAACCATATATTGCTTATCTTTAAAGCTGATTTCAGGTATTAAGGGACAGAGATAACAAACAAACAAACAAAAATCCTCCTACATCTTTTATTTGAGGACTGGAATGATGGCAATTTTCAAGTCAACTCTGGCTGAAAACCCTACATATGGACTTGGAAATAATCAACAGTGTGTAGAAAGATAAACCTACTGTGACAGTAGATCTCATTACTCTCAGATATACATAGGAAAAAAAATTACATGCATTTTTCCCGCTCATAAAGCATATGAATATATCTATTCCTGAAGTTCTAGTTATCCAGTGCTATATTTGAGTTGTGGAAACATTTCAATATAAAACTGAGTGTTCTCTCTTTCCTGCCCCCTCTGTTTGCTGAGAATCACACATAAGGGCTGATCCTCCACCAAGATTGTTTTGGTGCTGACTTCCAATCTTTTTATTTACAGCATTCTACTGCCTCAATCATTCTTCACAGTAACATAATTCTACAACCATCACTTCAGTATCACAGGCAAGTAACTTTATATAGGCTTAAGTAGACTGCAGAGAATAGTTGATCATGTTATTTCAGTAGATTATTTAATTGACACTCATTTCCTACTACTCTCTATGATCACATAGTAGATAAAGTATCTTTTTATACTGTATTTACATATCCTATGATGTAATTCTGAAAAAATGTTAGCTCCTGCTCAGTAAAACACTATAATTACTGCTGAAATAACCACAGTGGTGTGGACAGTGTTGACAAAATGATAATAATAAAGCCTAGGAAATGTAAGTATTAGTGTTAAAAATTTCTCTAAAGACTAATAACTAAAACTGAAACAATAGGACTAGAAAGGTATCTAAGGTAAGGAATTACTACCTCTGCCATTAAACCAAGAAATGATGATTCTATTTGTCTAAAGATACATTAAACACATTGCATCTTGCTATTACCAGGAAAGTAATAATAACAAATGAAAGTGATTCTCTGGGAAATTATTTAGTGTTAGCAAACTATTGAAGAAAATTCAAAACTACAAAGAAAGAAATCTCTCCATAACCTCATTTCAGATTGGAGATGTCATGGTGCACTAAGGAAATGGAAAAAGCTCTCAAGATGGAAGGTGCAGAATTTGAAGAGCAGCTAGTGACAACCACAACTCTGAAAGCTCAAAGGAAGGCCAGATAACTCAGTTTCACTTTAGGAAAACTGAGCTGTTAGGTCTCACAGAGCACTTGCAGGTAGATTAATAAAACAATTTACCAAGGAAGAATAAACAGGCATTTTAAAATACAAAACATGAAATATGGAACTGCAATTATTTTCTGAGAAGAAAGGGAAACATTTTTAGAGTAAGACAGCAAGGATTCCTACTTCAGTATTCATAAGCAGAAGGAAACTGGATGCCAAAAGGAACTAGGAACTGGTGACATGGCAGAACCTTTTTACACCATGCTGGACTTCAAGCTGAGCTCATATTTCTACTTGAGAACTTTGACACAAGTTGGTGGTCTCAGAGCAGCTCTCAGTAGACAAGAATACATCAGCTGCAGGGTGCTCTACACTGATTCCTGTGACAAGGCAAGGAAAATGGATCAGTCTTAGGAGTCAAACTCTGAAACTTCTGATACTTCATTGCCAAGTTTGACTACCTCTGAAACAGTGAAGAAAAGAACTTTTTAGATCTGTTCTTTTCTTCACCTACACCTTTTTTTTTTTTTTCCCTTGTAAAAGGGTAGCTAGCTGTAAGGGACAGTTTACAGTTTATCCTTTTGTAAAAAGTAAAAAAAAAAAACAACCATAGCTTGAAATAAGATGAAAATATTTTCAGACTGGCTGAATGAAAAGCTGTCAGGGGGCTAACAAGGTGTGTTTACCAGAAGTGGAATGTGGTCTCTCCACCTCTTCTTTCTTGCCTTTATCTCCTCCCCATTAAGACTGTTTTGCAAAGTTTGTGTGTACCTGGTCATGGTTGGGGAGGTTAACACAAACTTTACTGAAATGTCTAATAATTTATGTAAATTTCCACGTAAGTTCACAACCACAAAATCCTCCCCAAAAAAACCAAGCCAAACTAAAAAATGGTACAAGCAAACCCCACAAATGAGCAACCAAACAAACAGACCCTACACAAATATGGATGCCAAATCACTTGAAAAACTTATTCAGGGAAGATATGGATTTGATGACCGTGTGGGGTAGTTCACTAACAGCAGAGATCTTATCCAACTTCAACAGAAAATAAATCTTGGCACAGAAACAAAAATTCTAGGGTTGAAACTAAAAATAAAAATCCAGGCAAGAGAATAAAAATATTAGAATGAATGAAAATAAGTTCCAGGCTTAAGATGGATAATATCATCTCAATATTAATACAATGATGATCACTACACTGAGTACTGAGAGCCAGGTCATGATAAAAAATAAAAGAAAATGGTATTAATCGCAATCTCCAAAGGCAGGCCATAAAAGCCATATCACACACACTGAAAAATAATTCATTAAACTATATCCCAGCTGGAAGTAGTGAAAAACAAACAGAATAAAAAGACACTAAGCAGCAGGGAGAAATAAACTTTATGGAACTGTCAAAGCATGAACAATAGGAGGGGAAAAAAAGAAAGAAACAATAAATGTGTCTGGATTATTGGTAAAATAGCCACATTAGGACAGGCATGAGAATTAAATTTAAAGCAAAACCTGAGAATGCCAAGGCTGAAGTATCAAAATAATCCTATTGCAGTTCAGGACATCCAGTACTTGCAAATTGTGGCTTGGCAGTATCTCACAATGAGAGAAACATCACTAAATGCTAATCACTCATGGAACATCAGGCACATCTCTTAAGTAGCACACAATGAAGTGAAAGTGAAAATGTCCACATTTCAGGACTGATTGATAAAGCAAAAGTATGCATAGCCCCTATATGGGAAAACAGAACACTTTCTCAGCTAGCTTGCCTCTAAGTTTGATTTAGAGATGAAAAGCAGTACTTTGCATAAACATTTCCAAGAGCCCTTTTGTAATGTTACATACCTCTTTCTTTTTTTTTTTTTTCTCTTTGAGGAACAGATGGGGGAAGAGAACACTATAGTGGTGCATTCCATTGTATAATAGAACTAAAAATGAGTAGGAACACCACAAAATATATTCTGTTTAAAGAAATTAATACCAGCCAATTTGAGTTTTTGCTAGCTAAGTTTAAAATAATCTTTTTCTCCACTTTTGGCTTTGTCAGTGTTTTGCACCCCAAAAGCGTGATTTACAATAATGTTTGTCTGCCACAGATTTTACAGGCTTCATCTGGAGCTATGTTTTATCAGAACAGATGAAAATGTGGCCCAAAGTATATAGGCGAAGAGGCATCCAAAGCCACTGGCAACTTTCAAAAATTTCAGCCCATCCATCTACCAGATTCTGCTGCAACTGATGGTCTTTATAAGCAGAGATGCCAGTATGTATATATATATATGTATATATAAACAATTCACAAATGGCAGTGCACTGTAAAAGTAAATTTTGTCAATCTTTCCATTTGATCCTCAGTTAATTTTATTTTTTTTTTAATATGCACTGAATACCACAGAAGGATGAAGAATTTTTCAGATGAGCCAGATGGATTATAGGTGCCTAGCTTTCAGTAAAACACAGAGGAAGCTGAGGCCCCAGATTGCTTTGGATTCTTTCATGTCACTGTTACAAAGTATTAAATCCATTATATTTGAACATAACTCATCCACCAGTCATTGACATATGACAAAACAGACCTTAAACTATGAATTACTGACTTTACTGAATGAAAGCATGTTTTTTCAATTAAAAAAATGCTTTATATCCCGGATACAGTTTTATGAAGACTCAGTAAGGATCCATGGTAAATGTTCTCACATAAGACATTAAGCATCTGCAAATGCCAAAGTCTTGGATGGTAATTCTTTCTCTCTCTCTTTTTCCCCTTTGACACCCTGAATCCCTACTCCATGTTATGGACTAAAAACCTGGAAATTGTATCTTTGTAAAGCAAAACTCTTTTTCAGCTAGAGGAATGAATAAAATTATATTTGACACATAAAAATTTCTTTCCTCCACCCTCCTTTTTATAACTGAAAGAGATCCAAACTAATTTAAACCAAATCTGATTTAAAAATCCTGCTGAGCTGAGACTTTTAAATACCAAGTTTCAGCCTGAAGTGAATTTTTATAGCTGTGTTATAAACACCTGAAAAACAGCAGGTGCCATAGAAATATATACAGTTTGTGCTTTTATATTATTTCCTTAGTTTCAAAAGTAGGTTCTAGTCAAAGTGAGGTTTTTCCCCAATTTTAACTTGTTACGGTTATTACAGTTCTAACAAAACACTTACAAGTCAGAAGTAATTTGGAATGAACACATATGTACATATTTTATAGTTTACAAAATGATCCAATTGATGCATTTACCATTTGGCTAAAATATAAAAAACACTTTTGTAAGAAATTCTGTGAACAGTGGTCAGAAAACGAAACCCCTGCCAGAGAAAGCTGGTTATGTATCTCACAATAGTGTGTGTGATACTTTAATGCACTCTCTTAGAGTCCTCAGTTCCATAATAACTTCAAGATTCAGTCAAGTTCTTTTAAAATAAGTGCTTTTTCAAAAAGTGATAAAGATGCTTGTATTCCTTACTCAAACATATGTGTTCTTAATCTTTCAGGCTCAAGAGTGTAACTCTTTGGAAGTGCTCAAGAAAATGTATCCACATCAAGTAACTGCGAGAATGCAAAGTGGATTTGTCAAGTTGCATTAAACTCTGCTGTCTGGACAATCTCATTCAGATGTAAAATATTTTTGATGCCTTTATATCTAACACATTTAGGAAGAAAAATTAATTTTAAAAAGTAATAAATAAAAATTATTAATCCTGAAGAAGGGTTTGACTGTGTGAATCAGTACACTTAGAGTAAAGCAAATAATTGTTTGGTAGCTTAAATGCACACACTCACTGCAAACCAGAACAGCTTCTCTTTGAATAAAAGGCAGTCCTAACCACACAACATTTATTGGGGAAAAGGCACACACCTGGACTTTTCCTGTGAGTCGTCTGATGTTACAGAAATTTAAACCCTCCTTTATTTCAGAGTAACCTCTCTGCACCTGTCCGTAACCTGGTGTGCTTTACTACTCCATCTTATACTGAATTCTGCTGTATCTTCCTGACTGAATTGAGAAATTCTATGGCTGGATTTTAAACAAATAAAAGACTATCTTTTTATTAAAACCAATATTGATTTCAAGGCCTGATTTTTAAAAAGTTTGCACATGGTTTTCCACTCACAACTTTCAGTTACAGATATACAGACTGTTCTCATGCAAATGATTGTTACTGCATTTAAAAATATTTGCATGAAAACTTGCACGTGTAAGTGAACGAACTCTGCATTCATTTTTTTTTGTGTACATCGGTCTAAGTGGTCATCTTTAGGTTCCAGCCTATCCAAGCTTATAAGTACAAATTTTTCTTGAAACGAAGCAGGCTAAATTAGATGGAGCTACTTAGGAATTTACAATGTTTCAGTGGCTTCCTGATTAACACATTAGTAAGATTTCAATATATTTTAAATTGATTTAAGAGCAGATTCAGAACAGTATTTGGGACATCTTAATCCAAGAGTCTTGATCCCCAAGAGCTCCATTAGTTGCCACTGGAAATATCCACATCCCTGGTTTTCTGCCTTTCCACGTTTCCATGTTGCACCAGTGCAGCTCAAGGCCCATTTCAAACAAAGCCCATGGCTGCCTGCTAGAAGTGACACACTCAGGTTATGCCTTCTGCATTAGGTACTGGCAATAAGTATCAGCTGGCTGCCTTTATATTTTAAATTTAAAGAAAAAAAACAAAAAAACCGACCATCAAAATGATTACTCAATAATCTATATAAGCAGTCCTTAAAAGAAAGAATGAAAGCACAGCTCCTTCTAGCAAATCATCAAAATTACCCGAGGAAAGGATTCATAGCAAAAGCATCTCCTCAAATCCAAGCTCAGCCTGTAGGCTGGGGAAAGTGGGGAGGACACAGTCTTCCAGTAAGGGAAAGAAACTTCAATCTTCCCATTAAGAGAGTGGGAACCATCTCCAGCCTCCCAGTAAACAAACCAATCAGTAGCTGAAGAGGCCTGCCGAGGTGCTGCTCATTCTTCTTCAAGCAGTTTGTTCTGCAGAGGGATATGAAAAACCCTTTCAAAGCTTCACTCTGGAGGGTGGTTTCTGTCAGAAGAAGGCTGTGTGCTCTGCAGGAGAGGTTGCCTGGCCATACTAAGTGACTGCTGCCCTCAGAGCTTCCTTCAGGTCTAGCATCACCTGACCCACCAGCAGCCCGGACACCGTCTGAGAGGTCGGACCTGCAGCGGGAGAAGCTCGGGCTAACACGGCTCCTGAGGCTGCTGCCTTCACCTGTACAAGAGACAGCTGAGACACTTGTTCGGCTGCACCTGCACTCCCACACTGCACAGCCTGCTCTTTTAAAGTAAACATGCAAAATTTAAGTCTGAAAGAGGAAGGCTAGAAACTGCAGCTTTATGCAGGACGTGCTCAGCTGTTTGTCCACCAAGAGAAGAATGAACTGCTGGAACCCCATGCCTTCACACAGAGAGGGGCATTAGCATCTAACTAATGTAGCATGAGCCATAGAAACACGTCCTATGCCCTCATCTCCAGATAAACACAGTATCCTGGAAAAAAACTGTATTGACACGAGCGCCAGGATTATCATTGCTGTTCAGGCAAATCCAGCTAGGTCGCATAATGAACACGTTAATACAGAAAGAGAGGTAGCCTACACAAAATGGATAGGTTAATAAAGTCCTTCTTATTACCTTTCTCTCCCTGAGTTTGTCTTTGATGTGCCATGGGAAGGCTGAAGAGAGAGTGATTGCCACTGGGGATTTTGAGAAAAAGTAGCCTCCGGCTTAATACAAAGCCTAAAGATTAGGGTAGAAGTATGTAGACTAGGAGAATCTGCTAGCTAAACATTATCACATGTTCATTTTCATTTAAAATATGCAATTTCTTTCTTATTAATTCCATTTCCTTCAAGAACATGCATAGGTTACCAGATGCAGACATTGACGCACTAATATTGAGGAAAGAATAAGCACAGGAATCTTTTATCAATGAGATTTCTATTTGAAGGAACACAAAGATACTTCAGAATATAATAAAATCATTAGTACACACAGTATTATGGTGTTTGACGAATAGTAAATTTTAAGTATTCCTCCAGAGATACAATTTGTCAGCTCAAAATCATCATTAGTCTGAATCATTCAGTTCTTACAAGGCTTAAGGGCTCCTTGCTGGTTGCTTAAACATGTATTTACCTTCACGTTTTCACCTAAGGTTAGTCCATTTAGAAAGAGTTACCTATAAGGCACTGTGGAATAGCTGAGCTATTCCAAAACAGAATGTTTTGCTAAACAGGAGTGGGTTTAAGCATTCAATACCCTGCTGTATCAGGACTCTTTTTAGCATCTGCTGCTATGCTGGTGAGGGTTGGTGGTACCACAAATCCAGGTCTATCTGTTCTATCAACACACTGCAGCCACATGACAGAAGGAATTACATTAGTACAGACTCCCTCTGCAGAGTCTCCTCTGTTGACAAATGTTTTGAATACTTACTTTAAACCCTCAGATTTTATTCAGGAATGTCCTGTCTTCCTCCAGCCAGCATGAAGTTTGTACAAAAGGATAAAGCATTAACCTTCTGAAGAGCCTTTGACTAATCCAACAAAAATGTGATTGTGCATCCATGCTTAAATTAATACAAATCTATGGTACACTGCTGATATTAATAATTAAATATCAGTGTTTGTTGAACCACAACCTAAATGTATTTCCTCTGCAAAATAGCTACATCATTTTGTTGACAATAAATAAATGTTGGCCTTCTGCACCCTTAGAGCTTATTTCTTATTCTAAAAAAATTCAGTTTAATTTTCCATTTCTCTATTGTTCATTGAGAAGCAGAAACATGTTTATATGCAAAATTAAAGGACAGAGCACTAGTCTGGCAAAAAAGACTCCTTTTGTTGAATATACTAGTTGCCTAATGGAAAGCCTCTGATAATTTTTTTTTCACCTCCCTGCTCCTCAGTTTCCACACTTCTACCACAGAGAATTTGCCTGCCCCATTTTGAGAGCTTTTATGGATGTCTTACTTGTTAATCTGAGTTAATATCTTATCTGGGGCTAGTAAGTAAAAAAATAATGGTAATTTTTCAAGCAAGTTATGAATCTATAAGAGATAAAGGATAGCTTTTATAGCAAAAGAACAAGAATTGTTTTATACTGCTTTTAGTTTGTATTAGAACAGGAGATACAACATTTTTTAAACCCACACTTTGGTTTGCACAACCCACTCTTTGGATTGTATTCCTTACAAACATTAAAATATTTTTTTTCTGAAATAAAGAATAATCTGACTTAATGTAATCACTACTCTTGCAATCACAACAAAAAGTAAGTAATTTTAAAAGCTGTGACAATTCAGGCTACAAAATATTCATATGTATTTTAAGTCTACTGGGAAAAAACCTCAAACTAAACCAGAAGCCATCATCAAATATGGCCCACATGTTACAAACTGTGCATTGATATGTTATTATGTTCTATACCATGAGCCACGTGGTATATCATGAGCCACAATCATTCAATGATACTTTTCCATAAACCTACAGAAAAGTTATAGCTCAAAATAGCTGAGTTCAGGTAGTTTACCACAGAGTAAGTTTAAATTAGAAAACAGGCTTTGGAAACTCTGCTGAGACTAACTCCTAAATGCTGCTGACCATGAGAACTCACCTGTGCAGTGCTAAAGTGCACAAATCTCAAAACAGAAAGGAAGGACAGACAGCTTACTACAAAAATATGAACTGTTTTCTCGTCCTTGCCAGGATTTCCATCATTTCTGCAAAGGAGATTGTGTTATTACACAGAATAGTACCCTGCATTCTTGCAGGGTTTATCATCCAGGAATTTTGAAGATTACTAGAAAACTAATCTGCTTAATTCATATATTTCACACATGAATAAACTCAGATACAGAGAGATGGCTAAGACTAATTCTGAAAGATCACAAATTCATGAAGTTTTCCATGTTGAGGGTTAGACAAGTCTTGCTTCCAAGTTCCAAGATCTAAGCTCTTCTGTTCCTGGCTCGTATACTCATGCTTTGTCAACACTTCCAGCCTATTACTCAGAGCATAGTGTACCTCAAAAAAATCCTACAACAGTTAAAGACAGCAATTTAAGTCCAAGAAACCTCCCAAACCTTTCTTTTAAATAATGTTAGATTGATTTTACTCCAAGGAAAAACAAGCAAACAAAAGAACCCCAACCAAACGCAATGCTCAGCTTTTGCCATCTGTACAAGACCAGCATCGACAAAGTAGCTAGTAACAACACAAGTCACTGAGATTACATCAAGCAACATGAGAAGTAAGACATAAAGTGGGAAACCTTAATTAATGGTATGTATTACCCAGGTATCAAATAGCAGAACTATTTCAAATGGAGCTTCTAATTTTAATAGTTTAGTATCTGTCCTGTCTATATGCAAACAAAAATGTCAGTCTTATAAGTTAATTCAAAGTAATTGTGTGATTGTAATCTTTGTTCATTATTCAAGTAATTTGTTTTCAGTAGAAAAAAATATAAACTGTGCAACCTATCCAGGAAGAGACAGGGACTACCAGGTGATTTGGGTCACTAAGCTGCTAAAAATTCCTTCATCTGTTGCTTCTCTATCTGATTTATTCTCAGTTGCTTCAATGAGAATAGTGTAAAAAGTCATGCCAGTATTAATAAATCTATATTAATTAGAACTGACACCACATTGAGGTTTTATAACACATTTAAAGCAGTATATGCTTCTGGAACCCTGACAACTTTTTTCTTTTCTTTCATTTAATAGAAGTTCTCCGTGATTATTTTAAATTAAATAATGCATCAGCCAAGAGCCTGTCCCAAAGTCCGATTCAACAGGCCTTGTGGAAGGAAAATAGGGAAAAGAGAAATGTAATATTTTCAACAGTAAAAAAAATCCACTTCTGATCATTTTGATAGAAATGATAATTTCTAGTGTCTTGGTTTCTGCTGATGTCTGAGAGGCAATGAATTTTCTCACCCTCTGATGACTATTCTAAAACTGCCTTTACTGGTTTTATGTCTTAATAATACTGCACTTATTTTCACATAGTTAAATGTGTTTATGTAGCTGCACTAGTCTAAGAATAAAAGCAAAGCAAAGTTGGTAGGAAGATGACAGTGAACCTGAAAGCATGGTAATTTTTTCTCCCGAATTTATCAGCTGTTGTAAACATAAAGCAACATTGAGACTATTACAATAGCCTTTTCCAGCTATCTAAGGCAAGCTGCAAAATATTTCAGTGACTCTTCTACTTCTTTTACACTTTGCCCACTTGTGTTGTTGCCTGATTTAAGCTTGAATTAATGCAGATTGCCTGAGGGCTTGTACACTATGCAGTTTGCATGCATTTCTAAATCCCTTGTGAACTTCATAAGTTTATGCCACAGCTACAATGGCAATTGCTTCTTTGAAAGCAAAAACATTTCTCCTCAGTCTTTCTTTTCCTTCTTTCTTCTTTCTGGGCATTTGGAACACCTGAGTGTCAGGAAAGATGAATGCAAAAAGCGGTGGGGCACGGCCCCCTGTCCCTCCCGGGAAGACTCCTTGAGGCGCGGTGGAAGGCGGGCTGTGATGGATGGTGCCCAGCCCAACCTGCTATCCTGGCACCTAAACCCTAACGAGCAGTCTGACCAACTCGTCAGCAGGCACTATGCCATCCAAACATATGGACATGAGCACATGCAGCCAAGTGACCATGTAGGAGAATCAAACATGTTTGCTGAGGGCAGGAGTCCCAGTCTGAAACATCCCAACAGCTGTCTATCCTGAAGTTTACATGCCTGTGGTTAAGGGGATGTGACATGGCTAATCCAGATTTTGGCTAGATTAAGTTTAAAATACAAAAAATTAGCTTCCTTGGCACAAAAGGCATTTTTGGGTCCTAGATACATACCAATGGCTCCAAAACAGTATTCCAAATTAATTCCCACCTGATATTTTGGATCTAAGCTATGTGGTGAGATATCCAATGCACTTCATGTGTTTTATTTGCATAAATATTAAAGAAATAGAGAACATTGTTTTGTTTAAGCTACTTATTTTACATCTCAAAATCTTCCTCCAGAAAATCATTTTAATACTGAAATTCCATATAATAAGGAGGAGTAATTTCTTTATCAGGGCTACAGTAGTACAAAAATCAAACTTATAGCCCTATTTTTCCAGCAAGCTCTGAAGCATTAACTTTTCCAATTGGAAAAACAACCTTTTCTGCAAACTAGAAAACAAAAATATAATTCAAAACTATTTATCAATAAAATGATTTAACACAAATGCTACTGAAATGTACACTGCTACTCAATTGACATTATGAAATTCTGTGTGCTGGAAATTTCTTATATTTTAATCCTGCTTTTCAATACCCAGTGATTATAGATGTACAAAGAGATTACTTTTATTGTTTATGGCAAAGAGCAACATCATCAAAAGCACCATATGTTTATTGATGATAGCAAACAGTAAGATGCTCAAAAGCAATTAAATAATTCAGTTGCCTGAATCTAACTTTCCAAAGTAAAGGAACTATTAATTGCAGATTCACAAAAAGTACCTCCTCTCACTGGAATCAATAGATTATAGGGATCTAAATATAATACTTGAAGCATCGCTGAAAGTAAGAGAAATAGGGTAATATATTGTAAGCTGATTTTTTAGATATTTTATTTTAAACTTCAGACAAGTCTTGTGCCAAATGGGAAAGAATATACAGTCTTCATTACAGAAAAAAGTGAGTTTATATGCAGACTCTTTCAGTACTCTGATTACCTGAAATTGGAGGAGTTACAAGTACTGTAAGCAGCTTTCATGTTCTACTAGGAAGCTGAGCCATAAAAATACAAAACAATAGATCTAAGATTGCTTGTTACAAATTCTTAGGACTTTAAGCCCTGAAAATTATCAGTATGATTTAGAGAAATATTTTAGAAGCCTGGCTTCTAAAAACAAGATCTCAATGTGATTATTATGCAGTACAAACAACAACAAAAAACCCCACCAAAACCCCCCCAAAACAAAACAACCCAAAAAAAACAAAAGTAAAACAAAAAAATCCCATCAAACCCACATGATTTTCAACACAGAGCCAGCAATTTTTAACAGCACATCATTTTGAAGAACTGTCAGTATTCTGGTTTCTTACTGTGGTCTATTAAATTGCTTACATGTAAATGGGATTGTTGATTTTTCATCATATGCCCTTTAAGAATAAATATCCACCTTTTTCTTTCTGAAGCAAATGCAATTAATTTCACTCCATGAAGTGATCAAAATCTCTTTATCGTTTTCTAAGTAACAAAACCAAACACAACCAAAGTTAACTTTTTTTCAATCTTTAGCCACAAAAATTCATAGTAAGTACCTAATTCTGGATGTGTTTGTCCTATATCAAAACTTAGAAGCATATGTTGAAATTGCCAAACATGAGATCTGAAGTTTGGATTAAGAACCAAAATTCCCCAACAGTGGGTAGCATCCAGCTGCTCTGATCCCTGTTTAAGGATTTAAACAAGGTGATATAGAGCAGAAAGAAACCCTGTGCAATCCAGGTTGATAGCATTTATAGAAAATTAAACTGCTTGTGATTCTTGGAAGAAATGTGATCATATTTTAGTGTAGGCTAAAACTGTAAATTTCAGATTATATCTAAAATTTGACATCAAAGGTGGTTCAGATATATGGCTACAGTAAAGTTTCATCCCTTCTAAATGTGTCTCCACTGTAAGGGTAAGTAAAAAAATCATCAGAATTTATTCACAGAGCTGTAAGAGTAATTTTCTTGCTTAAGTCTCCAATTGCTGCAACCCCTTATCAGAGAAAAATAAAAAGCTATCCCAGTTCAGATGAAAAAAACTTTTTCACTTCTCTCTTGGGAGAATCTGAACTTAAGCTGTGAAGTATTCTGAGTTCAGGCAGTATCTTCTTCTCCTGTTGACACTATTGGATTATGTATAAATAACTGAACACAGGGAGCAAGGATTCCCATATCCTGACAAGTTGTTTTCACTCTCAATATTAAAAAAAAATATTCTTATTCTAACTCAGTGTCTCAATGACTCTGAACCTCTTTCTTACAAAACAAAGATTCCAAGAGGAAGTCTCTTTGAGCTTATATTCAGGCCATTTACTCAAGAGGAGCAGAAACTTGCAGGCAAATTATTTTGGCTACCTGACGCAAAATTGCTTATTTGCAAAATGTTTTGGGGGTACTAAAACAGACCATTTCAGAGGACTTATAAAAATATTATTAAAAAGAACTTCTTGGCACTTTCTTACCCATGTTGCTTCTTACATACACAGTTGTACAAGAAAAGTGGGGATAAAATAACAATTTGGGCTACAAATTCTATTGTAAACTCCTGTAACTGCACAGTGGAATATTTCACTAGACACTGAATATCAGCAGCAATTACATCGTAGAAGTGAAGAGCAGGAAGATTTTTTTAATTGCCCTTTATTTAGCAAGACTATCATGTTCTCTCATTAACTGATATAAAAATGAAAGTGAGTACAGAACAGTGAATCCTAAACAGATATATTTAATATTTTCACTAAAAGAATGCTTATTAGACTGTTCACAAAATCACATAAACACATGGATTTAAATCTGTTCAGAACTTCTGCAATCCTCTTTGTCTTGCATACACCTTCACCAATTATTCTTACACAATAAATAATGTATATATGGAGTCTTTCCATGTTTTATACCACACTTCATAGGGTAAGAGGCAGTCATAAGTGTATGAAGCTCAAACTGTGAAGCTGACTTCCCCAGGGAGCCTCTAGCCTCATACAAGGGAGACATAAACAAGCACAGTGAAAATAGGGTATGGGGAGATTTTTCTGTCTTTTCCAGTTTGGACTGGGAAAATATGAAACTATCTGTCCAAGTATTAAATTATAAGTATTACAGATAAAGTGTTTGTGTTTTGCTGAGCCGTAATTGAAAATTAATCAGAAAAACAAAATGCATTAACAGACTGCTTCAGATGTTTGTGAAATGCTGTAATGAGAGAAAAGAGAAGAGATTCTGAGTTAAACTTTAAAAGATACAGAGAGAACACAAAGTGAACTGCTAAACTCTGAAAAAGCCAGGAGGAAGTGACAAAGATAAGTAAAGGTAAAACCAAGAATATGATTCTGAAGTGGGGGGGCGTAGATCCAACACAAAGTCTTATGTGATGTTGCTTTTGAGTATGCAACAAATTTTAGATTTGAGGACAGAATGCCACTAAAGAGGAAGAAAGACACCAGTTTCTAGGGAAAAAAGAGAGTAAGCACACCCATGATCTTTAGACTTCCTGATGTTTTGATAGTAGACACCTTAAAATTTAATAAACCTTAGAAGAAAATCAGAAAATTGAAGCTATTGTTGAATACAGCTGGCAGTTTTTCAGCAGTCGTTTCTGCAGGCAGAGAAATAATCCCATTCTGCATCAGTTTCAATGCTAGGCAAGGCACTTCAGTTTTTACCTAGGCAGCTCTTTATAGTATGTACTTGGACTACTTCTTTGAGCATAGTTCTCTCAAACTCTTACCTTGCAGTAAGAGGAGTGCAGAGAACACTCAGCAGCTAGTGGAAGAAGGAGAATCCAGGAGGAGATAGCCATTCCCCAAATGGATTCAGCATGGATCAACACCATCTAATTTCCTGACCTTTTGGCTGCCCTCTACAACTTATTTATCTACTGAGCTTTCCCCTGAGATAAGAGGCAATTTTGATCTTTAGGGCTTCAATGAAAGAAAATTCCTCATCAACACATATATTGCTTTTTCAGCTCTGCCTTTATTTAGTATAATTATCCCAAGGATAATAGCTATATAGTATAAATTGAAAAGCAGTATGTAATAAGGAGAGAAATTCCAGAAGCAGACTTGGAAAGGACTTAAAATCCTCTAGGACAAATGGGTACATAAGCAGCATAGTAACCCAATTGTTCTGGGAATACACTTAAAAGTATTACAAAAATTGCACCATGTTTTAGATCATGGTATCTTTTTCAGTAGAGTTCCCCTACATTTCCCTCTCCTTCATAAGTGAGAAAAAGCTAGTGGTAGTGATAGACACTTTATTGTATGTGTTTTAATTTGCTAACAGGAACATGCTAACTTTCCAAATTACAAGTTAATAAGACAAGACAAGCAAGTTAGGTTTATCCAGTATACCTCCATTTCCCTCTCTGTGTAATCTACACAGAGTTCTACATGCCAAGAAGGATCTTGAAAATTTATATCCTTTCGCACTCATTTCTAAATTCACAACTTGATAACATTTAATCAAGTGATTTTTCAAAAGGACTATTTTGTGTTGAAAATTTCTTCTCAGTTTGGATAATGACCTATGCAAAAATGCAATAGCCTAATAAAAAAGATTAATATTAAAAAAAAAAAAAAAAGGTTTTGCAAACCTATATATTGGTTTGTAAAACTAGAGAAATTAAATGTCAGAAGACTTTCAAAGAGATAATATTCATTGTTGTGTGCTACAAATACAAATTCTGAGGTGCAACCCAACTGAACCACACAAAGAATTTGTCCAAAGACAGATAGCAAAATCTTCCTGTATTATGTGTCAAACCAAATCACAAGGTGATTTTTCTTCCCCCTCTAGAAAGACGTTGTATTTAGTCATAGGATAATTAATTTTTAAAAAAAAATACAGATACAGAATTTCTGGATTGAATAGACCACTATTCTGTGAAGCCTTGAATTGTTGAAAGTAGTTTCCCAAAAATACTATAGAACCTGCAGGTGTCTGAAAAAACAAAAAAAATAAAAAAACCTCACACCTTACAGTTTAGTCATGAATATTTACTTCTTTCCTTGCATTAAGGTGGAAGGCCTTGATAAAAGAAAAAGAGCCATCAGTTAAAGATTATCTTGGTAAGAAATCTATTTTCTACATACATTCCTCATCCAGGTTCCTAATTTCCTATCCTGACTTTGCCTTCAATTTACCAGAAATTAAATTCTTCTTTCCATCTTCAACAGCACATACAATCCTATGCCATAACTCCTGTTCCCAGTAATTTCCTTTATTTTAGTTAATTCCCTTGCGTGTTCCCTGCCAAGCCTGCCTCTGCTCTACAGACTGTGCTGTGCAAAGCGTGAGTTTGCCCCTGGGGCTGGAAGTGTTTGGCATTTCTCTCTGAGCACTGGCTAGAGCAGTGGGTTGCACAGCATCCTGCTCACAATCCAGTGGTAACTCATGGCTTTTTTTCTATCTCCTCCAGGGTACTGTCCTTTTAAGGTGGATACCATCCAAACTTCTGGTGTCTCCAACATGAGCAGGGCATGGAAGGGTTGGAGAAAGTCCCTGGGAGGGCCATGATGTCATGGACAGGAGATGTCCCTGCCCATGACAACTGGGTCTGGGATTAGATGATCTTTAAGGTTCATCCCAGCACTTTAACATTCTATGATTCTATGAAATATATTGCACAAATATTTGAACAGTAGGCTTCAGCACAAATCTTTCTGCTCAGTTGCTCCACACCAGCTTATCTTAGCTCACCTCTTCTTTTATTTGCCCTCTTTCACTTTTCATCACTTGTGTAATAGCACGACCACTACAGTACTATAGTTCATACTAAAATGCTAATATGACTTGAGTATATTATATATATATTATATATAGTATAGGCCTGTTGACTGGGATCATTCTGGTCTGCATCCCACTCTACGACCACAGCAGTGAGATGAAAAGATATTTTTCAGTACATAGGCTTTTAGACCTATACTGCCTTAGATTAGATTATTTACTAGGTAGGAAAAGGACAAGACTTGTGTGCTTCATCTAGTCACTGTGGCATCTTATGAATCCATATGTATTCTTGTGATGGGAAAGACCTATCAGCTCTTGGGGTTTCCATCTGCTCTTCCATACATCACTTAAAGTTTCCAAGTCTAAATCTTGGGGTGAGAATATGAGCTGCACATCTGCATGGAGAAATTAACTTTCTGACATGTAGCAAATGAGCCAGCTTTGAAGAATCTGATTGTGTTCTTAAGCCCTAAAATTTGCAAAAACTCTAGTATTTGGTGGCTAATTCTTTATGAGTTTTGGTTACTATGGTATTTGGGCATCAAATCATTAGGGAGCATTCACAAGGATTATCAAAACATAAGAAGCTTATTAAAAAAACAATAGTTTGCTGATAAATTGTCATTTCAGATAGTGGCATTAGGTACACTGGAGAAATTTAGGGATGAAGTTATCAATTGCAAGTTCAACTGTAAAAAAGCATCTCATAATTAACAATATTCATCTATGACTGAAAAATTTGTTTCTACTGTCACTCAATTACTGATAACCATGGAAATCAGAATCTCTAATATTTCATTAAGTTTTTTATCTGTATGAAATATTATAACATAACTCAATTTTTACATGGCATGAAGAAATTAAAAAAACTCCACAGATAAATCAGAAGAGTCTCACACTAATAAAACAGGGAAGCTTTGACACTATTGCCTATTCAGACCATGAGATGATACTATTTAGGGTATATAATACTGAAAGGGCAATCTGATAATCACACTAGAAGCAATTTCAAACCATACTACTGCTGAAAAGTCAATTTAACTTTCCAGCTTTATAAGACTTTGTTATTGCTATTGTTAATTATTTCTCATTTAATGGGAAATTGGCAACAAGGTCCCCAACTGTCATTTTAAATCTGCAATAATATCATGTGAAGCTTTTCGTCCTTATTCCCAAGTCCTGGATTATCAGAGCTAAATGGCAGCTCCAGCATTACAAAAGCTCAGGGGCAGGTACTGTTACACAAATTGCCAATTCAATTAACAGTGTGTAAATGCTCCACTGGCAGGCTGAGGGAAGGACAGCCATTTTGGCAAGTGTCATTCCTAATTTATCAAACTGTCAAACCTTCCACTCAGGTGCCTGCGGTCACTGTCTGCCTCTTAATGCTAAGTTGTAAAGCTGCAGGAACCATTCTTGTAGCTTGACAAGGCACAATACTCAAAACTGATTTTAAAATCAAATGTACAGTTGTCTTAATTATTCTCAGTATAAATGATGTTTTAATTACAAAATCAGAGTGGGAATATTCAATCAAGATCCAAGATTACATTTATATACAAGGAGGCGGGCAGATCAAAGCCCGATGCCTAGCCTCTTTTCAGAGATAGCTATTCAGTTTTTATTAGTACAGTTGGTGATTGCCTCCCTCCTGCAGCTACTGTCCTTCGAGGTCTTTAATCTGATGCTGCACTTGGTTCTTACCAAACCACTCTGTCTATCAATGCTTTTCAGGGAAAACCCCAAAATACTGCTTTCATTCTCACAGGCCTTGCTCTCCTTCCTCCAGCAGTCATGACCAGTCACTTCATTTAAGAATTTTTAAAAAGTCCTCTTAAAATAACAAAAAAAATGGGTTAGGAGGGTCTTCTCTAAAAGAGAAAGGCTAAATAATCTCACACTTGAAGGCCTTCCCTTATTTTTTTCCTTGAATTTTTTCCCTGTGTCAATAGAAACAGCATACAGAAACGATTGCATATGCAGATCAGAGCCCCTGCAGTGAATACATGCACTGTGCAGTTCACTGGTGCCTGCAGGATAGCGCTTGAACAGTACCCCCCTTATGTACTTTGTACATCAGAGCATCTGTAAATGTTTGCTTTTGGGTTGAATACTTGCCGAGGGAGAGCTGTGGAATGTTTCACTTAAATCAAGTTTAAATAGATATGACTATTTTAAAGGAAACGAAAATGGAAGTAGAAAAAATAAAATACAGAAAATCATCCTTTCAGTGTGATCGTTTGTAAAAATGTTAGTAAAAATGAACAAAATTCATGGCACAGTAACAGCAAAGAAATCTCACATTGGATTAGATGAATGTGCTTTGTAATCCATCTCTGGACATCATGGGCCAACAAGAGATGCTCCAGAGAAATATAAGAAATCCAAGATGAGTAATTATGTGGAAGATAGTATCAGCTACAGTAGCCTGTTTACAATAATTAGGTTTAATGAAAACCTGTATTTATGTAGATCTTCCAAAGTGATTTTTTTTTTTTTCATGGTAGTTAATTTGGTATATAGGTATTATTATTACAGCATTAGAAATCTGAATACTTTTTCTTGTTATGTAGGACAGTTGTAGCCTTTGACTCAATTCTATGATGTCACTGCAAGGTCCTAACCATGCATTCTGTGAAAGAATGTATCCAAATAGTAACAGAATTCAGCCATGCAATGACACTTTTGAATGCTGCTTAATTCTTTTCAGAATAAAAAATTAGTTCTTACAATGCCTCCAACAGACGTGGTAAAAACAACTGCATTTAGTATTCACAACATTATTTTATCCATCCATATGATCATAAGTGTGAATGAAGAAAGTGCTCTGGAGCACAAGATGACCAGGAGTGAAACACTGCTATGTTGAAAGAAGAAGAAGGAATTTCATGCTTTGGTAGAAAACAACTATTTGAACTGAACTTGACTTCTAAAGCTTTTAAGGATTGGACCTAAATCAAGCTAAAACTGTTTATAAAGCTCTGCTAAATATTTAAGACTGTGGACTTCATCCAATGCCCCATAAAATAATTGGGACCATCCTAAATCCTTTACTTGCCCTATTGCAGCCATATCTATATAAAAAGATGGATCTCTAACTGCTCCAACAGCAAGCATTTGAGAGTGATGAGGTAGATTATTTCTGTCACTTAAATCACTTTGCATAATTTCACAAGAGCACACAATTAAACTAAATTTTTAGAGGAAATGAGGAGACTAAAAATAGAGAACACGATTCCAACAAAGTTTCAAAACCAAATGTATGTTTTGAAAATCCTGACAGGCACTAACTTTTGACACTTTCATATGTGAAACATATCTGCACAGAACTGACTTTCCTCCATAGCAAGTTGTCTCTTGCTAATATTATTATTGCTACACTGCTTACTTTTCTGCTAGTGGTCTTTTGTAAATCTAACTCATTTGGAATAACATCATACAGTCAGAAAGCATGCACATACCTCTTTTGAACTTGAAAGTGGGAAAAAGAAGAGGCAGAACCAAAAAAATCTTAAATCAGCAAAATAAAACAGATGCTCCTTGGGCTATATGTTGGAAACTTTATAATTTCTATAGATTTTGCATAAAAGTTCTGGAAGCTACATGTGAGCGTTGAGGGTGAAAGGATGCATACTGCACAAGAAGCATCAAATGTGACCTAAAGAAATACTAAAGTAAATATTACTAAAACAGTTTCAGACTCAAATCAATGATAGCCATTTCAGTTTTCTAAAACTGAAAGTTGTTGAATGCAGACTACCTTCTTAATGCAAGAGAAAAAAAGTTTAACCATTTAAAAACAAATGGAACATTTTTAGTGTCCGCTGTAAATCCTAACCTTGTAGGGCAAAGCAGCATATGAAGCTTAAGTAATTCCAAGCAGTTCATTAAAATAAAACTAGGTGAAAAACTGTTAACAAATAGTTTTGTATGTGTGAGATTATTCCAACTGAATTTTGCTTTCAGAACATCAATATAGGCAGTGCTGTGATTCAATAAACCTGTGTCCTGTAGCTTGAACTGTGCAAGAAGTTGATTCAATCTGTTTCATAATCACGCTTCAAATGATAGATTGTTTCTGGATTTGAGTTTCTTCAGTCAAGAATCTTTCGCAGAAGAGGAGAATGAGTACTTTGAGAGATAAATCCGATAGAGATAATAATTCATATGAATTTAATCTGATCTCCATGCATTATAGGACTTTACTACTGCATCAAGAACAGCCTTTTGCAAGAAAGCAATTCACTGTACTGAGAAGCATCTCAGCCACCAGAGAATGATTATCAGCTTCCACATACAGAAATGCCAGTTAAGGGTGTGGAAACTGTAGGCACTGAGACTCCAAATATCACTTTGGAGACAGAAGTTCCACACCAACTCATATCAAAGGACCACACTGTTCATACTAGCAACTAGTGCCAATTAATCCAGACAGCATGCGGCATCAGAGCTCTAGGCCGATGTGTATCTTCTATACCCATCAGTTCTGTCCTGACAAGTTACCCAAGCTACTTTCAGAGCTTTGAGAGAAGTCTAAGGCCAGCTGAGGAGCTCACTGTAGATTCATGTCCAGTGTAGACATGTCTTATTCTCTTCCCCTGGAGTCTGTGTAGGTGCACAAAGGAAAAGCAGCTGAAACATACATGATGGGAAGTTTCTTGATAAACCTATGGAAGTTCAAACCAAATAATTGTTAAAAAAATAACACTTTGGCCTGGTAGTAGCTTCAGAATGCTGCCACAAAGTATGCGAAGGTAAAAGCTGCTGACAACCCCTGGGTGAGAGCAATAAGTTTAACTAGATGTTTCCATAAAGCACATTTTCCTTCAAGATTGCTGGTCACCCCAGCAGACCCTTAGGAAGTACTGTGCCTGAATAAGCATGCATGCCTGCTTAAGTGTCTAGGAAACAGAATTTGAAGAGTGCAGGTTCTCTGAACACAAATGCCTTGCATTTGGGGCAACTTTGGGTCTGGTGTGGAAAAACAGAATATCTATTTTGGTATCCTGGATCCTGTCCTTAGGCAACACAAGATGATTCATATATAAAATTTCCAGAGCAGGAAATGGTGAGTAATCCTGCAGACATAACACTCCACATTAGCCTAGATTCTAAGGGTTAGAAATTGTTTTAGGCTTTAAATCACCTACATTAAAATTCTACCCTGAAGTTTTGGAAATAATTAGTGATACTTCTGTATTGGTTCCTAGTAATAGGCTTTCAGCATGGGAAACTTTTAATACATTTTGTGGGAGACATCTACAAAAAATCTGTGGCTGTGTTTCTTAGCATGCTTCTTGAATGTTTGGATTAAATGAAAATTGTACTGAATGTGTTCTTCAATTTTTCCCGTGGAGCAACCATTCAGAGGGCTAAGCACACAGTATGTTTGGAAAAATTATGGGGAAAGCAAAGGCACAATAAGATCCAATGTTCCTCAGCACTGTCTTCTTTTCCTTTACACAAATACAGCTGCCAGCACTTTAAAACTGCTGAAAAAGGAGGCCTCACCATCCTGTCCATACCTGGGCTCTGCTTCTACCTCCTACCTGTGTCAGCAACAGTACGTGCACTGTGAGCCATGTTGGGGAATTAAGGAATTCATTCTTTGAGTTACTTCACTATTACTATTCTTTGAGTTACTCTTCAGCTGGACAGGCTGGCTGATCTGCTAACAATGCCATCATACACTCACACTGGCACAGCAAAGGAGACAGAAACAGGAACAAAGTGGAGGGAGAGCCCACCCACCCACTCTAACTGCAGGTGGAGTCAGTGGGATTTAGGTCTTCAGCTAAGAGATCCAAATGTTACTGTGCCAGGAACTTTCCAGAGATCTCAGAAGTCCCCCCTCAGACACAAGAAAATATTAAATATTCCAGTGTTCTTCAGTGGCAGGCAAAAATAGAGGAGCTTGGAGTGGTTTTTATAATGTTTAGCGCCACATTTTAGAAACATATGAAGAGGTTACTGAATCACATCCAGAAACAATCTCCCTACAAGTTACATGACTTTTACTAGAATTAGATTCCATATTCCTGCTGCTTATACTTTAGAACCAAGTGCCTCGATTTGACATATTTAGATGAGTGAAAGACTTTTCCAGCCTCATCACTCTCTTCTCTGTTATATCTGGTATCCAGTGGCAGTTATATGGGGAGAGCTATAAAATTCTATCATGATTTCTAAAATACACTTAAGTATTTGATATCTGTATGATGTCTAGAGGATTCTAATTTATTCTCAGGTGGGGCGGTGGGGGGTAGTTATGAGTTCCACTCCATTCCATTGAGGTTTGTGCTCAGAGTAGTCTGTAGGATTCACTCTCTTAGTGTCTATGAAATTGTCCCCTAATTATTTCTTCTTATGCATTTGAAAAACAGGAGTTTGACCAAGCACTAGGATCAGCCTGGTCCCAGACTTAGTATTCTTGTTCAAATGTGCTGATTTTCACATGGAGCTAATTAATGGTACTCAATTCACTGATAAAACAAGAACAACAATGACAAACTATTTTGGTAAAATAATTTGTGTCACTAGTGTAAAGGTATCTTAACAGTTCTAACCTCCTTTTGGCTTTGACAAGAAGCAAAATTAATAATCATGATGAAAGATTTGCCTGGGTTCTGTCTCCAATTTTATATAGCAAAGTGGCAGAATTTGCCCATATGGAGTTTAAGAGAAGCCAGTACTTAAAACATCATTAGCACTATTTGCTCTTTCTGCACCAATTCTGTTTCTAATCCAAAAGACATCATTTCTCCATTCCTACATCATGGAAAATGCTGTGGGCAGAGAAGAGAAAAGCACTAAAAAGTATTGAAAATTACCAATCTACCTAAAGGTTTAATGTGTTTCTTCTAGTCTTTGCCTGCCTGTAACACATCTGCAGTTTCTCCCTGTAATCACAGCCCACAATTCTTTGAAGTTGTTCTGAAATGGCATCTCAGTATCTTCAACGTCTCAAACATAAGTCATTTGTATAAAAGAAAGAACTCTCAAAATGCATTTAAAATATATCCAGGTAATTTGTCGGAAAGTAAAAATGGCAACCACATGATTACTTCAAACATCTGATCAAAGACATAATTTGCAGTGGAGGAATGAGTAATACAAATGGCATGGTCAGCCTGAAAAAACTGGTTTAGTGCAAACCAGATAAAGTCTTGCCTCACAAGACACAAGCTTCAGGCAGAGCCATTGCCTGTCTGTGAATCTCGCTGAATCATTTATTTCACTGCCTTCAGTATCAATTTTCTTAGAGCTGTGGTTCTGTACTGTTATACATCCAATTCAAATTCATCCTGAAATGGTGATCTGTGCCCTACCTAAAACATAGCCTCTGGTGTCTCAGTCACATTTCAGAAGGATGGTCCCCTCCCCTCCCTTTTCACACTGCTGGCAGTGTGGGTGCTGCAAGCCCTCGATAGTCAACCAGCTTGGCTGGCCAGCACAGAGTAAGCCAGCTAATCTTTGTACCTCCTGCCCAATTTATGCTTCTGTAAGCAACATCTCTAAACCTTTACTTTTAAAAAAAAAATAAATCTTTGAACTACGTCTAGCTGTGGCAAGGAAAGGAAAGGGTATTTCTTCCTACTGTCCTGAATATACTAATGCTAGTCACAACCTAGACATGAAAGAACAAATTACAGTAACAGATGTCCATATATCACTAAGGTGACTTCCCTCCCTATTTTTATTTTTTAACAAAAATGGTGAGTCTGAAAAGTCAAAACAAAATTAAAAAAAAAAAGAAAAAACAAACAAAAACAACCAAAAACCCTACAGCATCTGTCTCAGCAGAGTTCAAGCTGGCTGACAGTTCCTTACACTGAGAAGCTGAGAATGATGCTATAATTAAAATTTCATGAACAAGACAAAAATCTATTTTACTTGGGAGAACTTTTATGAAAGTATATAGGGAAAAACAGAATATGGTAATATTAGTTTATCCCTGGCCCTGAATTTAATGATTAAACTTAAGAATCCTGAACGAAATAATTGTTCAGGAACACCTCATAACTTAATTAATTATGAGTGCCATCTCTGTTAGGCACGGAAGCGGGTATTAACCATTCCAAGTGAATGCAGGGCTACTGGCACAACACCATTCCAGGTTATCATTTGTTTGGTGACTGAGGATTAATTCTTCCTGTCCTTATCACAAAATTTAAACTTAACCCCATTAATTTTCAGCCGAGAAAGAAATTAGCAGGAAGAAATGAGTAATCATTCTCAAGACAAAGAAAAAAAGTAATAGCACAGTCAGAGGTATCTTCCTGGCACCTATTTTACTTTTTTTTTTTTAACTTTTTTTTTTTTTTTTGGTGTAACATGCATTGCTTCTACTGAATTTCAGTCAGCTCCATGGGAGACAACACCATCCGTCTTATTTCATCTTTTAACAAGGACTTGATGAGGTGACACAGGACTGATTCTTAAAAACACATTACCTGTTATGTGAGGCATTGTGTGACAGGGAGAACTATCTCCGTGACAGGCACCTGACAGCAGATTTGTTGATTTCATGGTCACTTCATTTAAAGTAACAACAGGGTGAAATATGCCATCTGATAATCTGTTTGAATGTTGACTGTGAAAAGCACTTAACATTTCTGCCAGCTACTACTACTACTACAGAATCTGTTCTTCAATATGTGCAGTTTTACCACCCTCTTTAATAATTATAAGTCAGAAACACTTATCCTAGATTAAAGGAGGGGGAAGGGGGAAGGGAAAAAAGAACTTTGAAGAAATCACCTAGGAAGTCTGACATTGCAGTCTGAAAATAAGAAGATTCAAAATTTAGGGCATGTCACACAGTGAGACTATTGTCTGCAAGACAACTGGCTGTTTGCAGACAACTTCTGCACCTGCACTGCATAGGTGATTTTAGAAGAGATATGTAGCCTTTCTCAATCAGTTTTCTTCCATGTGAAAGTTTAATCCAGACACTTAAAACCAAACATCTCCCTGCTTAATTTTCACTAACAGGTAATGATAGCTTAGTGATAAAAAAGAAATAACTTGTTTCAGAAAAGGATTACACTGAATTTGATACTGCTACTCAGGATGAAATTTTGGTTATGAAGACGGTAAAACAAACACACACAAACTTATGCATCGGCATTACAAGAATTAAAAAATTAGATTACTAAAGCTTCACCAAGTATTTAGATGCTGATTTTGTAACACAATAAACCAGAATGACACAAAAACTATTATCCACTGTTTAGTGACTGAATTTTTGAAACCCTTGTTTGTTTTCAAGCAAGTTTGGGATGGGCACAGATAGCTCTAGATTAATCTGGCAGCACTGGAAGTTACGTCAAAATCTGTCCTTAAACAGAGACATTGTCATATAAAAATGCATGGCATGCACAAACTACAAACTCTTAATTCAAGTAGGGCTAAATGAGAAAAATTCTAACAAATCAGCACTGTACCCCTATCATAATTAACATGTACTCACACATTGAACTATCTTGTTGATTTATGCTAACCTCCATGAAACCTGATGAAGAAATACCTTGAATCAATGTGATTTAAGCATTTAAAACCACATTAAATATGAACCAGAAGCAGGCTGGTTAAAATTTACACTTTCTCTGAAAGATTTTTGACACATTCAGTGCTTGTGAAAGCTGAGGGGATGACGGCCCTAGTCAAATACAGTTGAGTGAGCAGACTGCAAGCATCCCACATTCCACCTCCAGTGCAGTTCAACCGTGACGTGGAGGGACCTGCCTTCTCTTTTACTTTCCTCCTCACACTTTTATTTACTGTCTTGTAAATATTTTATTAACTAATTCCTGTTATTTCTAAGTGGGTTTTTTGTTTTCTTTACTACTTTTAGTATTTTGCTACACAGTTTAACTTAAATTCACCTAGTCTTTCTATTTAAAAATAAAAATCCTGACAAGTTGACAGTCTAAGACTATAGCAAGTATCTTATTCCTAATATATGAAGATATTATCAGAACCATTTAATATGAATTTGTTTATCTTAAATGCTCTTTACTCAGGAAATAACCTGAGGGGTTCAGGTTTTCATCTCCTAGGATCACAACAGTGGAAGTAGAAGCATGTATTTGAAAACTTCAGTGTGGGTTATGAATGTTGTTTTTATAATCAGAACATTCTGCATGTGCTTTTATGGCACTGCCAACTCCAATGTTTCCTGCTAAACTTCAGCCACATTAGAAACAACAATCTATAGTTATTTTGTTAAAATAGCTACTGTCAGCTTGAAATCCCGTAAATTAAAAACAAAACAAAAACAAACAATGAAGCACTATCAGGTGCTAAACCAACCCTTGAGAGCCACTTGCCAATTTCTGTGGTTCTAAAACCATATGCTTTTATTTTAAAAGTGGCTTTTCTCCTTCTTGTTTTTGCAAAAGCTTCACAGAAACAAATGAAAAATGAGGCATAGTGAGAGCTATCTGGGCAGAAATAGCTTTCAAAAGTGCCTAGGAGAAGAGCAAAGAAACCAGGGAGAATACATGGAAAGGGGAAACTGGCTTATTTCTTAATATATTTCACTTTAGAGTGCTCTCTGGAATTACATAAAACTTTGCTGAAAGAAACCCCCAACATTTATGGGAAGAAGGCCTGTGCAGAGGTCTAGTGTGCTCTTTTAAACAGACTGAAGCACGGTGTAAGCACCGCTGTGGCCCCGCTCTTGGGGTTCTCGGTGGCTGCTCTGAGGCGCATCACGCACCGTTCTGGGCAGGCAGCCAGCACCAGGCCCAGCCAGGTCACTCACATGCACGGGGCTCTCCTGGTGGCACTGATCCAGCCTCTGCCGTGCCTGCCACACTCCCCCCTTCCTCAGCTTCCTTGGAGGAAACCCTGACAGATCTACCCCAAGCTGCCCCAAATCTTCATGTGCAGGGCGATTTCAGGAGCCGTGGCAGCACCACCGTGCACATTTCCCACCCCCAGAACTGTCAGAACCAGGCTGTTTGTTACTCAGCTGCCGAGGAAAGTCTAGACTAAATTAACTTGACTGACCAAACTGGAATTGCGGTCCTTGTCAAACTCAGTGGGAAAATATGCAAACTATGTTTACAGCCTTGTTAAGCATAAAGCCATTAAAAGTCATATACCCAGTAGGTTTCACAACAATGACAAGGAAAACCAGCTGCCTTTATGAAATACTGCTAGCTGTCTGCGTTACCTTCCCCGGTGTTAAACTCTTAGTATGAAGTCTCCTTCTATCAGGAGGAACAACATTTGGCTTTATATTACCAAGTTGTAGAATTCATCACTTCCATCCCTATGCCATCTGCAGGATATTGAAAATGAAATGAAAACAGAACGGGATTTTTAACATGAGGGGAACACCTGATGTATGAAGTTATTCAAGCCCCAGGAATGTGTGGTATTGCACATTCTCACTGTCACAGCCTTTGCTGAAAAGGATTTCCCTGACCTTTCCTCTAACCAGCAAACAAATAAGCCCTATCTCTCAGCAGGAGAGAGCACTGCTCCATTAGATCATTAAGCAGTTCTATTCAGACTATCCCAGTCTCCTGTCCTTGGCCCTGAAGAAAGAGCTGGCACCGGTCCAATCAGTCAGATAGAAGGAAGGCAAATGTGCTTTCGTATGGTACAGCTTGAAATGTCACAGCAGGATGAAAGTCGTGGAACAGACAGCAGTGAGGAAAAGATGTGGTGCTACATGAGGGGTAGTGTTCCAACAAGGAAAGGCTGGTGTTTCAGTCTGCCAAACAACGTAATGACTCATCCAGGCAGAAAAATATTACCACCATGGGAATATTTGGAACGTCTCAGTCTGAGAGTAATTAGGGACTAAACTACACCGGCATGCTTCAGTGATGAAATGAGAAAATAAGCAATACCTCTGTCAAGTTCTGATTGGCGAGTATTAAATGAATATGGGTTTCTATCAAATCTGACCACAAACTAGTAACTTGCAGCAGATTGTCAGAACGGAGTAATATTTCCACTTTCTCATAAAATACGATGGCACAAAAAAACCTGGTGAAGTGAAAAATGTTACAGTTGGCAGTAAGAGTTTTAAGGAAAATCATTACTATGATTATATAATTTAATCCTTGTAACAGGCATTTGCACATAGCATTTTCAACCTCTAATTACTCTGTCTGCAATGGAATAAAAAAGGGTAAGAAGAGGATGGGCAAAAGCAGCAAATGCTGACAGTTTCATTTTATTAATAACTACTGTATACAAATCACAAACTGAAAAGCACAAATGTTTAATGAATATAGGTAATGGAATTATTGTACTACTTATCGGTTGTAAAAATGTAAATACTTTGGCAAGAAGGACAAATGTTAATTTTTATTCTTTTGTATTTCCAACTTGTGCACAATTTGTATTCATTAAGCAATGCAAAAGGCATTTTTTTCTTTAAAATTGTAAAGTGACATTATAATTAAATTGTATAACCTCAGCAGCATCTGCAATTTAAAGGATCACTTACAAGCTGGCTGGACAAAGTGCACCACATTAAGCCACAAACTGAGTTACACATCAATAACCCTTCATTCCAGTGGCTGGGTCAAAACCTCAGCAACATGAAGGAAAAAAAAAAAAAAAAAAGATTATTCAGAGTAAAAAGGTTTAGAAGGTCAGAAGCAAAACCGCTTACAAGATCAAAATTCCCAGGATTCTTTGACTGCATACACAGAAACCTCCTGTGACACCTGTTTGACTTCTTTCAGCTGCATGGACACTTGTAGTTCAGCTGAACTAAATGCAGCTCCCAAATTAAAAGGAAGGGCAAACACAAATTACCTCTCTGCACAATATGAACAACCCCCATTAGACTGGCTTAATAAACTCTAATAGATGTATAGCTTAATACAATATTCAGCTATTGACATAAACATAAATATAAATTTCAAAGAAAATAACCTACTTTAGTAAAATTACCTGTGCAATAAAAATTAATGAACTCCAAATGATTCTGCACATCTCCACCAAATTGCATTTTCAGGCTCACATCTTCAGGACATGCTGGGTGGTTTGATGCATTCCCACAATTCATCTTCTTGCTAAGCCAATTTTAATTTAAATGCAATTAAAGGCTCAAAATGAACATTATGTATTAGATAAAGCCTTGAATCTGCAGACTATCATAAATATGATTTTCAGAAAAATTAATTACAAGCCATTAGGGTACAAGTCATCTTATTGCAAATGTTGAGTTAAACTGCAGAATCAGTTTGTTCCTTCCATTAAATGTTAAATACTGATTTTAAGCTTTGCTCCAAGTTAATAGCAGAAGGTCAGCATAAAAGAAAAAAATGTTTCTGAAATAATCCTCAGAGATACTGGAGACTTATCAGTCCACATTAATTGAAAAAAAAGTATTCTCTCAAAATGCTTAGTGACAATTAGCTTCTGATCTACTTTTGGTCAACTTAAAGTAACAATAAAATTCTTTACATTCTCCTTATGCTCTGAATGCAGCACAGATTTCTGCAGAAGTTACAGTGGGTGTACAAGTGCTTCAAATGGAAAATTTATGTATGGTGTGTGGTTTTGTTTAACCAGTAACCCCACAAACCACACTGGAGATACCTGCACAAGACACACCATAGACCTGGCACACAAAACCAAGAAAGCTAAGAGTGCTGTCGTTGGCTCTGAGGGGGGCCTGAGGACTCACTATAACCCCAGAATTCAAGCAGTAGCTGTGGAAAAAAGTATGATTTCAAACTCTGAGATGTGTTGAAATCACAAAGGCATCTTTTTAGATGCTCCTGAAGAAGATTCACAAATATTTCTGTAACTCCTAGCAATGGTGATGCAGGATTTATGCACTCTAACTTTTTCTATACACTTACAGAAAAAGTTTTACATACTGATATACCAAGAGGTATATAGAAGAAGTAAGTGTTTCAAAAATAGTGGAAAGGGAAATTGTTTGTTGTATATCGTATATTTCAAAAAGCATTTAGCAATGTAGAAACAAAGATACTAGCACATCTATCAGAGCTAAGAGTAGTTTTTCCAAATTAATGACTTCTGAATCCCACTGCTAGCTGTGTTTTATAATACCATTCTATAGCTACTAAGTTCTTCTTGCCAATAGCAACCACAATAGATTCAAAGGAAAACTGAGCTTAATTCCCATCTCCCAAACTGACATATTTTATACACAATATGTCAAAACTTTCCATTTTTCATTAACTTCTGTTCTATCATTAAACAGAAAAGCAACGACACGGTTGGAGAAATTCAGCCATTAATCTCATAATAATTGCTTATAACTGTTCATGCTACACTGACAAGCTGAATGCATCTCATGTAGTTGAGGGTGTCAAGGTAACTTTAAAAAATAAATCTTTATTAAATCACAGCTTTCTTTTCTGACATTATTCAATTTAGGCATGAAGACTGAAACTCACACCTTCATCATCTGCACACTTGATTCAACTTAATTTTATCTGCTTGAATATCAAATGTTTCAATATTCACCTCTATATCCAGGCCCTCCTCCAGCTGTTAACTACTCCAGCCCTCCAGGGGACTGCATGTGTTTGCTTCAATCCATTTATTGTCTTTTGCTTGTCTACATCTATCCCTAGACACTAATGTACTCACTTCTGGATATTAGTAGATAACCTCTGTGCAGTGGGAGTTTAATGAAATATCTGGCCATCAAGCTGGATGAATGTTATTTTGGCAATTGAACTTCATAATTTAAGGGCATTCGTATGATGTTCTCTGGTTTCAAGAAAGTGGAAAGCTGTTATATTCTGCAGGTATTATTAAGATGCTTTGTATGCTTATGGAACTTCAAACAATTATACTTTAGCAGACAGCAAAACTTCTATGAAGTGAAATTTATTATATGCCTTGACAGTTTCAAAAATCAGAGCAATGATTAGGGCTAATGAACACAGAAGACAACTATTTCCCCAATGAGCCTTGTTGCACAGTTCTACCTTTCACTAACAAAGTTCTTCTACAGCTGATGAGGTGTGATAGAGTTACAGACACACAGGATGTCAGGATCCTTTTCATGATGTGGGTGTCTCATAGCAAAATATAAGAAAAGAGAGAGACTTTAAAATGACACTGGAACAGGAAAGAGCATAAGAGTTCTTAATCCAAGCCTCTGCACTGTGGCACTGTTCTACAGGGCAAAGAAAAAAGCCACAAACTTTCTTCCTGATGATAAATTTGATTTAAGCCTAGCACCTCCGTCCTTCAAAAAATGGGAATACCCTCAGAATATTATTTCTATTGGAATATCTTGCAATTTTCATATTTTAATGTATGTTATCCTGAATCCCTAACTAGTGTTCAGAGTTTTATTTCTGAATCTTTTATCGAATATAACTTTAAAAACAAGAGATTCAGAAGGTTAATCAGGGTTCACTACCATCTTTGGGGATTTTACATTGACTTCAGTGTACTGGCCATCAGCTTGTTAGTAAAGCCAGCCTGAGAGCAATCAATCTGAACATACCATCTAAAACATGGAACAGATCCACACCGTGCATGCCTCTTTACCTTTTCTAGTATATTTCTGCAAGTTAGCAAAGATCAAGATAAAATGAGTATGTTGAAACCTGAAGTAAAACATTTAGCTTGCCTCAGTAGGACAGGCACTTACAGTCGGGCTACACAAGCTAAAAGGAAGGGCAAACACAAATTACCTTTGCACACAACACAAAAAACCCCCATCAGGCTGGGCTAACAAATACTAATGGCACTGTGTTCAGGACAGGACAGTCCTTTTCAACACAAGGTTTGCAACTTAAAGCCTAGAAGCATGGTATCTATCACTGATGATAAAATACCCTGTATGGCAAGTCCAAGGGGAAAAGCAAGAGAAGGATATTGCTGTACTCACCAGTGAGATGCCCCTAAGTCTGCAAAATGAATGCAGAGCAATGCTATGGAGGAATTAAGAGAACACTCCAGAACTAGTACAGTGAATAAAACAGAGATACAGTGAACTGTTGTCCAGATTTTCAAACAGAACCCCTTTTCACTCTCTTGAGCTTTCTGCTGTTTGCCATTAGATTTTTCATTTCTAAATAACTCTGCAACTAAACAGGTGTAAAAAGTCAAACTCTGCCAAGCTTGGCTGCCCAGGAAGCTGTTGAAACCATGAGGTTCCCATGCAGAACACGGTCTTTGTGACAGCATGAGCTCACTCTGAATAGCTGTTTGTTCAGCGATGTGCATGTTAATGAACGCATTGTTCATTGTTATCACAGAATGCTATTCAGGGTTTCACACAAACATTAATAAAGGTATTTTCTACATCTTTTTCACTGCAAATTTAAAAGAATTTTATATTTGCATCATTCTGGTCACTGCTTCTTACCAGGTCTTAGGAAAATGGTCCTTAGCCAATTCTCTAGCCAGTCCTGTCCAATTTTCATTTTCTGTTTTCAATGTATTAATCAATTCCTACTTCCATTGTACTCTGGATGCAAAACTCAACCCTGTTTATGCCAAGGCTCCTGTCAAATTCCAGCCCCATGCTGCAGTCTCATCTGCCTTCAGATCCATCCTATTTTTCAGCAGTTATCTTTGAAATAAAAATAATTTTCCTTCCCTCTAAACTTCATCTTCTTTACATTTCTTTGAAAGACTGAGAAACATGATTTTTCTGATGAACTTCAACAGTGTTTTTCCCGAAGAAACTTAAGCATAAGAGCTTACACACACTCAAAATCAGCACAGCTTCCTAAAAGACCAAGATATTCTTGAAAAACACCCTGTCTCATGAAATTTTGTAGTCCTGAGATTAGATATGGCACCGTAGTTTCCTAAGTCTGTTACTAAAAGAAAAGGAGCTCCCCTCTAAATAAGCAGAATAATAGTATTTTAACCTTTGCCTAAGATTTGAGCAAGATGTACATACACTGTATACTTAAATACAAGAATTCCTCCCAGAACAGTGACTGGATTTGAAACAGTTGTAGTTTTATGGAATACTGAGGACTAGAGCTAGTTGTAATAGCTTCCTCAAGTTCCTCACAGCACTAGAGTATAAATTTTGCGGTCACTGAAACGCCACAATTTTTGTAAATGCTAAAATATGTACAATATTGTTTTTCATATTTAAGCATAATAATACACATGAGTTTATGTGGGGTTCCATTAGGCTGATTTGTTTTAGTTTTCCATAGAATCATTTGTTTCTTGTATCTTGTGAATATCTATAGCAGACCATTTCAGTAAGTTCATAAAATTAAATTTTAAAAAATAAGTATAAGAAAGTGTTTAAAGCAAACATAAAAAGTCTCAAAATATAAAATATATGAGCAAGGAGTAGGTTCTGTTAACTATTCTGTAGGTGTAACTTGGGGTCTACAAAGGCAGCCACAGATTAGCTCATGCATCTGCCTAAACAACTTCAAAACTTTTCTCAATATCCTCCTGAAACCACTCAGCTGTGTCAGGGCTCTTTTGAGATATTTCATAGGATTATTTTCCTTTCAGCAGGGGACTGTATCATTCCCACACATATACATATGTTGACTTACTCAGAAAAGAGCTTAAAAGCAGTATTTCATAAGGGGACATATTGAACTAACAAACAGAAAATGATGAAGCAATCATCTGCTGACCTCTGTTTTTGTTGCTAGGATTTCAGATGGCTTCTACTTCACAAACAAGTTAAATAAGAAGACTTTTACTTGATTAAAATCTGTACTATTTCAACACCAGAAATGACCCCATTTTCCACTTAGAACAAAAGTTTTTTCTGTTTTTAAAATGTACGCATTTTAACTGTCTACTAATCCTACATAAAGCCTGATATTGTGGAGTTAGACTATTTCCTTTCAGGAACAGTGCAACTCAGTAAGTTTTCCATACTGTGAAGAGAAAAAGAATTTTGGGGAAAATGATACACTAGTAGAGAGCACTACTTCCCTTCCCAAAACTATAACCATCTCATGGACTGTTTCAGAGGACTACCAAGGAAATATATGAGGATTATCACTCAAGAGAGGCAATTCTATATTGGAACAGAAAATACAATGCATTGCTGATGTTGAAAACTGCTAAGGAGAATAGCATTTAGGAAAGAAAATATTGGAAAATAACATTTACAAAATCACATAAATTCTAGTACTACGCATCAAAGATACCCTCACTTAACAGCGGTTATCATGAGCCTGGTGATCTATTTAGCTGTGGTGGTTTAACACCAGCCAGAAATCAAAGTCCAAATAAGTCACTCCCTTCCCCCGTCCCTTCCAGCAAGGGTGGGACAAAAGCAGGTTGTGATGACAATTTACTGAAAGCAAACAGCAGTGGAATAAGAAATGCACAGTGACAACAGCAGTATTAATAACAAAAGTATACAAAAAGGAGAGGTGCTTTACACACAAAAGGTGATCACCACCTCGACTTGGTGCTGCATGGCTGCTGGGACAAAGACAAGATGGTGGACGCTCCCCTGAGGCCGCACCACACGGCTACCGGGAAAAAGGCAAGATGGCAGCGCTCCCATGGCTAGTGTTTCCTGTTCCTGTTCCTGAGACAATGGAAAACAATGATGGACAAACTCCTGAAAGCTGTCTGTGTCACGACAACTGCCTTTTTCTGGATGGCTGTGCTTGGCTGTGGCCTGCAGTTTTCGGCTCACCTCATTTCCTCGTGCCTCAGTCTGCTGCTACTCTGCTCCCCGTGTGGCTGCCTCCTCTCAGCCAGTGCTGAGGGGCATGTGCTCCGCTGGGCTTGGGCACATCACTGCCGCTTTTCTCTGAGTGGGGCGTGCACTCTGATGGGCTCAGGCCCTACACCACGTTTTTCTCATCTTGGGGATATCTTTCTTATCCATGACTAAGCATTGTTTGCCACGTTCAGAGCTATGTTCTCTGAGGAGCAGGAAAGCACAGACAGCGGAGACAGAGAGAAGGCAGGGTACACAGGGGCTAGTCCCAACAATCTCTCTGTGGAAGAGAGAGAAACAAACTGCTGGAATTCCAGGACTGCACTCACCTTATCTCCCCCCAGAACCTGGCCCCAGTGATGCCTGAAGATGCTGAACAGCAACCTGGCCACTGGCCTGAGGTGTTCAGCTTCAACTCCTCTCTGCAAGCAGGACATCAGCCTTTATGTCAGAGGCTGCTTTCCTCTTAGGGCACCATCAGCACTAGGAATGGAATACTAGGACTAGGAATGCTAGTAAAATCTAGAGATGAGAATTCATGTGAAATGCAGAGTGTTAAAAATTACTCACAGACATTAGAGCAAATGAGATGTGAATCGGGATGGTTGTACACGACAATTGTTAATTAGAGAACAGACATTCTCCATTCTTTCATGGAATTGCAGCAATCATTCAGGCTGGACAGGACTATGGAGGTCAACTAGTCCAATCTGCCCTAAACAGGGTCAGTATTAAATTCAGAGCAAGTCAACTAGACATAAAACTGTCATTAAACTCTACGAAACACTCAACAGCAATAGTTTGTCACAATACCTTGAGGTAAGCAAGGAAACATAGTTTTTAAAGTCATAAAAAAAATTACCTTAATTTATCTTATATTATCCTTGATGTGCCCAGATAGTTAAATTATTTATGTATTGCAGACAACTTAAGGGCTGAATAGAAGAGCAAAAAAAGAGTAGTTCTGTTGTTTCAAAACAAAACCTTTTCAGCACTCATACAATAAACTCTCCTATGAGTCTTTTATCTCTTCCATCCTAGTCTGTAGGTTTAATTTCTCTCTCTGTGATTGGTTAACCTGCCCACATCAGCACTTACCTGACCCTGTAGTAAAAGTAGCAAAGTACCTCAACTACAGATGAATGTATTCTCATAATTTCATTGAGGGATACTGAAATATTATTATCCACATTTACCGACAGAGACCAAGACAAGGACAGATTAACAGATTTGTCCAAGGTCATTCAAGAACTAGAAACCAAGTTATATCTCTTCAATTCCAGTCTAATGCTTACACCCTCGAGCTACTACTCTTCTTTCTAAAACAAATCTCTTGTCTTTTTTCTCTATATATTTGTCTCAATGACATACTTATCTTTCTTTCAGTCTTAAGAGTACAATACACCCTTTTCCCAGCTTCATTGCATCTTTCCTTACCCTTTGGAACAAGGTCATCCTTTCTTGTCTTTGTCAATGTTTCAGCTACCAAAAACCCACTCCCCTTTTCCCTAAGGTAATTTTTCTTGCATATAAGGTTACATTTTGCCCACATGTCTCATACACAACACACTGAATCGCATTCTAGTTAAATATGTCTGGGATATGGTCTCAAAGGCTACATCATATATTATCATGTCATTACATTAGTTTGTAATTCACTAGTACATAATCAACTTCCAAAGTGGTCCACACTGTGGTCAAGTCTGAAAAGTCACCACTGCTTCAGGCCTGTAAACCTGGACCAAATTGTAAATGGGCTTACACTTGATGTCTGCCCTTATAAATCCCATGAATACAACAGTCTCAAAGCACTTGGCTGTGTGAACTCAAGCACATCTGTCAAAAGCTGAACAGGTACAGCCAGGATAGCCTATGCTTTTAGCAGCTTAGTTCACCAGGTGCCTGGTTTTCTACCTGCTCAGATAGACTTTATTTTCATTTATCTCCTTTATTTTCAGATCACCATGTCAAAGACTTTTAGGAAATTCCAGCTACGTTAAAGGACTACTCCTACGAGAGTGTCACACACTCTTTCTCCTCTTGGCAACCTCCAGCAACATCAGTCAGAAAGAAACACCATGTCCTAAAGATCTGACAAGACAAAGCCTACTGATGGGCTCCAAACAGTTTTTTCTGAGATTTATGCTGGAATAATTTGTGTGGAAAATGACATGTTAACAACAGCTCACTTTCATAGCCCTTGCCCCCCTGAAGATTTACCAACCTAAGCAACAGAAATGCTGTATCAATAAAAGAGAAAAATGTTCCCTGGGAAAACACAAGTATCAGGTAACACTCATTTTGGATTATTTACTGCACTGCACATAGGCACTGTCCTGCTTGTCCATTGTATAACAGTGTTCAGCCTCTGGGTAGAAACACAACACTACTGAGAGCAGAAATGAATCCTGGTAAAAGCAAGCAAGAGAAAACATTGCAAATGTGATGATAGGCAAAACACTTCATGGGACAAAAAAAATAAAAAATAAAAAAAAAATCTCCTTTCCCTGAAGCCTTTGATGTTAGCTAAAATATTTTATAGTCCTCTGGACCCCTGCTGCATCACTGCAAACCTAACCAAAAAACGACTGTCTAAATAACTTATATGCTGTACACTGATTCAATATCTTATGTCTTCCACTTCTAGCACCATGACAAATTATGCTTAAGAAACATCTGTCCAGCCATCCCTACTCAACCAGCGGTCTGCAGTATCATCTTATACTTCCCTCAGAAAGCCACGATCCCTGTGTTCCTCCTAGTCAGTGAGTATCCTCAGCCTTACTGAATTCATCTTTTGCTGAAGTCAAAAGACCTGTGAGGTTTTCAGCTCTTGGTCAGTGACAATTTGTCATAAACCAATGTGGCTTTTACAACTGGATCTGCTCAGATTTTCAGGCAAGTGAAGAACATGAAGAGTGTTGGTGATTCAGATGAAATTCAGAAGCCTAAGGAAATTGCTTCTGCCCTTGGGCAACTGGAATTATTTCCTCTGCTTTTTACTATACATGTAAAATACATTCTCAAATGGGTTGTCAGTACGCACCCCATGAGCTCAACATTTTCTAATGGGGTTATAGTGTAAATAACAGCTAGAACATTTGCAGGAAAAGGCCTTCAAATGAAGATTTTCAGGAAAAGGCCATTGAAGTTTTTCTTGTGTATTACATGGCTAAACCACCTCATTTTCATTTTGTTTTACTTGATCACAACTCTTCACCTGAATTTTTTAATAAAAACTTATCATTTTCTGTTGCACTTTTACAAAATGTTAGGATACTACTCCTACTCCCCACTCCACTGACCAGTCTGAGAGAGTTCTCTCTGCTACATCCAAGCTGTTAAAATTCCAATAAAACTGGACAAGTACTGATTCTGTAGCTATGCAACTCTTCCTTCAAGTCTCTCTTTAGTTCCTGAAACTCTTACTACACATAATCAAACAAAATCAATGGGATTTGATTTTTAAGTGATAAAAATATTGCTTACTGTGAGGCATTCTACTTAAAGCAGAATTAAGTACAGCTAAAATAGTACGAGTACTCGAATTATTGTTCTTTTATACATAATAAGGGCATCAATCTAGGTTTGTTAAAACAAGGAATTATTTAGACTTTCATAATTAAATTATTTTTATAGTTAGAGTCCAGTGCACATATAAAGATATAAATTTGCAATGGCTGAAAATCAATATAAGATGTCACACTGGGAAAGCTAAAACCAACACAGTGGATTACTTGGAGGCTAATAAAATAACAGAGGAAGTAAAAAAAGGCAAGCAGCACTTGTGAAAAGATCAGCACATACAGGCTTTAAAATCTTACAGAGACACCTAGCTTGAATTATGCAAATATCCTGGTGCCTGTAATGAGCTTACTCACATGTTTAAAGTAAATCAGGTATGTTCATTTTGGAAGACATGGATCAAAAAATTAAAGGGATGCATCATAAAGCTTTATTTCTTATTTGGAACTTAATTTGACTAGAAACTCATTTTTTTGAAGTTTTTAGTCAAATTAAGCCCCATTCAAAGAGCTAAATAGCAGATTCAGCTCTTATTTCAGTACAACTCAGTACCAAGTTCCTTTAGAAGACGCTTTCAATATGCAAGACAAAAATAATAGAAGATTTCTAGTTTAAAAAAAAATCTACTTATAACAACTTCCTAGGATAAACTGCTCCTTGAAAATCTATCTCAATACTACAAACCTAAAATACAGTACACAGCATGGGCAACAACCAGCAAAACACCTCCAAGGAGATGTAATAGACTGCCATGAACCTCTATTATTACCATAAATTTTTGAGGGTTTTGGACAGAAATGCTATTGGCTAATTACGCAGAACTGGCAATTTGTATGCTTCCCTTTAATGTTTAATTTTTATAGAATTCTTAAAACTTCTTTAAAATTTAGGTTAATAATAATAATAATGAGTGGTAAAAGTAATAATAGTAATAATAATAGTGTTTCCTCATGATAACTAGTTCCTTGTGTGCCAATGACTACATTCTTCATAATGCTGTTATGAGGTCCATAAAGATGCTTATTATGACCTACCTTTAAGATATCCTGACATCCTGAACACTCATGCAGCTGCCATGATAGTTATTGTTCTTACTGAGCATTATGAACACAATTTGGACTTTTATAGTATCAGTTACCTTAAGACAAAAGCTCATGGTTAATAAGTGGTAGAGAAAAGCCAGAAGCAGATAAGATATCTATAAGACATGGACTTCAGCACACATCAGTGACATCTGCATGACAGCTTTATAAAAGTCAGATACACCTTAAGGCTTCAGTCCCAGGTTGGCAAAGAACCAAACCCCAATTAAATAATTGGGTTATTAAAGCTGCATAAACATTTTGCTATCTCTGCTTCTTAGATTTCATTTCTTAGATGTTGCTTCTTAGATTTCAGAGCGCAAATAACATCAGTAGGTAGAGAGTTCAGGAAAGCCCAATGAAATCAAAGGAGCTCTTCTTGCCAACTATAATGAAAGGTCATAAGACAATTCTAAGCAGGTTCTTTTCTCCTTATGCCTGAAGTTCCTCTATTTCCTTTGCCATTGTTTGATTGTTTTGGGGTTTTTTTTAGAAAAACCTTGATCATACAGGGTATCCAACAGAGCTTCTTCCACTAAATTTGGTATTACTACTCCGTTTGATAAAATTCCTCTTTATGAAGGACCGACACTAAATTACCAGAATTTTCTGTCTTACATTGCTGTGGCTTCTTTTCAAGGCAACTCAACACTTACAGACCTTGTCTAACTCCATAATGTGAGTATGAAAACACATTAGAGCATGTGGCCGTGAGCATAAAAATCCCTCGAAGTTTTGACAGAAATCTGAAAATACATTCTTTGGCGTTTTGGGCTTTTTTTTAAGTTTAACAGCAGATGCTGAGTATTTTCAGTTGCTAAGATAAATTCTTGATTCTGCAGCTCCACAGATGTGGTTATTACTTTCTCCTGAACTATGGCATTCAGGGGTAGGTCTATAAAGCTGGAGGTTTATCTCTTTACACTGAGTGCAGGATCAGATGGCAAGACATCTCACCACCTTACATTTTAGAAAAACCTGCCCACGCTTCCGTGACTTTTCACATTCTCTTTCCATACTTTTATTGTAGAACGTAAAATTATATTAACAAAATTCTACAGCAAACCAAGGGAGGTTAATTTACCCATTACCAGGCATGTTAAGAGCAATGGTAATTTAAAACTGTGTAATTATGATGCCTGCTAGACTCTGGATTGAATTCCGTTATATCTATCTCATAGAAGTTCCTTTTGGTTCAGTTATTGTACAAGGAGTACTTATGGAAAGTCACCTGCAAAGTTCAGAAGGCAGTAAGTAAAAAAAATACACCATAAAATCCTGTTTGGAAGGAAAGACATTTCCTTGTTTTTGCCTATAAAAGATAAATCACTGGCATTCTCACAAAGGAAACCATAGGCACCCTTATGTAACAGTAGTGCTTTCCAGCAGCTCTGCTATTTCTAAGGTTTAGTTTTGGCCAATCTATGTTTTAGTCTGATAACTTGTTTCTCTGGAAGGACGATTTTTTTTCCCCTCCTTATAAAAGGTAGTTTCTGGTGGTCATTATTGGACATGGCTATTCTGAAAATACAGACTCATCATAATGAATGAGGTGATGGTTCCCTTGGTTTGAAAACTACATATTCAGTCATTAGCATCTAGCTGCTGAGGTCAAAATATTAGGCTTAAAATATGCTGAAAATTTTTATCCTCTGTGTAATTTGCTACTGTATTTCAGAACTTCAAAACTCTTTTAAAGTGTGAAGTATGCTATGAGCTGCTTACATTCAAATGTTAAATTCCTGATATAACAGGAAAAATCAAAATATTGTAATACTTATAGTATTTCCCCAAAATATCGTATATCCCCCATGGAAATATTTTTACCATTTTAGAGTAAAGTTTTAGTAATATATGGGTTTCCTATTTTTATTTAAGTTATTGGACATTCTATGCTCCTAATTTCCAACACTGAGAGGTCTGAACCATTTACAGGTAGAACCTACTGACTGAGATGGCTTCATGTACTTCTGTCCCTGTCAATTCAAGGAAATAAGTTACTATTCATTTCATTTCCTGAGAGAGATATGAGAATAATGGTGAAAGTCTGATCCTGCAGTACATGATGGTGTAAGTTTTGGCATAGACATATGCCAGAAGATACTATCGGCAGAAGTCTGGATAGATGTGTTATATATACAAAAATGCAGACCATCACAAGCAAAATCTAAGAAAACTCATTTATCACATCAATTTTTCATGCATTATTTCTGTAATATATTTAACAGGAATACTATTTTGAAAATGTATTCGTTTCTTAGGGAGTTCTAAAACATTTTATAGGAACTGTATTTTATACTCTTCAAATTATAAAATCTCAGCACAAGTTCAACATACAAACCTCTGAGAATGTTAAAAAAAGAGCAGAAAAATACTTAAACTTATCTGAAAGCTACCAGAGTGACTTTTAACTTGTAAAAACAGAGTATTTTTCAAGTCCAATGTTTTAGATTTTCCAGAGCTGGCCTGCATTCCTGTAGAAAGCTGTTTTGTTCCCAGTTTTAACATGATTTCTAGCTTTGAAAGACAGTGTTTTTATTCTGCCAAATAGCATGTATTTTTGGCCCTCACCTAAGAAATGTCTGGCCTTCACCTAAGTAGCTGATGGGAACAATGAATTAATATTTAGTTAGATAGACCTCAGAATATCTGAAAAATAGAATAAATTCTGGATGTCTGCTAGTGAGCAGTATATAAATGTAAGTCACAGGTTCCTCATAATGGCAATTAAGAATTTTATCCCCAACACTCAATATACAAACTATACTGAAGTTTGATATATTGCATCATGGTGAGATGAAGGTAATTCTTGAGTGTTCTCAAGAGAAAACTTGATCTGTTAATCTTGAGATCTTTAAAAAATTATTCCAGGTTTTGATGTTATATTTGATGAATAGCCAACATTTGATGGTTCATCATGACTTAAGGCTGCTAATACTTAAACTGCCTCTTCTTATTCCTGTATCTCTAAGATGTTTATTTGTGGGGGGCAGGAATTTTACAAAATAGAATCTTCTAATTTAGAAGCATCATCACTTATTGTATATATAATATTATACAAATGTTTATATATGTTCCCATCTGTCAGCCAAGGTCTGAAATACAATACTGTATTTCACAAAATAACTATATTTTCCCTACACTTAATTTTTCCCCTGAAAAAACAGATAAAATATTTTCACCTATCCTTCAACAACCAATCAGTTTTTCTCCACACCATTCAAGTGTGTCTAGCCAGTCATAAGAGTAAATACAACAAACATTTAAAAACCTCATACAGAAACTACAATCAATATCCAAACATGCTGCTACTCTTGCCTCTGGGCCTAGGAAACATGAATATCTATTTAGGTGTTTGTGAGGAGAAGAGCACAGCCAGAGATCTATCTGGGAAGGGAAAAGGAAGGATGTCTTTGTTTTGTTGTATTTTGGAACTTGCTTGAATAACTTGCCAAGGTGTCATGTGGCTTTTGCAGTGCTGTGTTGCACTGATTCCACTCTCTGTGCTCCTACATGACTGCAGGATGGCTCCTGCACCTACACACAAGACAGCTGTAGCATCGTGGGACCTCTGCAATCACCGAGGATCAGGAGTCTACAGTAGTTCATAGAATCAGAGTTACAACTATTACAATCAATTACATAACCATAACAACAACTAATTAATTAAAATATCGATCCTTCCTTAATGAGAGAGATAAGAGTTGAAATTCATTATGGTCATTCACTTATATTAAACATTTTTAGCACGTAATTTCTTGAAACAGATTTAATTCTGATGAAAAATAGACACCCAATATTTCATGTTGATCTGGTGTCTAAAAACATTCCAATCATGCTTAAGAAATGTGTCATCTTTCTATTCCTTTGTATCTTTTTATTCTACTCAATGACAAAATAATTGAAGTCATTTGTGATTGATGCTCCATTCTTATTACAGTTATTTCTTGGCTGTGAAATTCTTCCTGATCTGCCTTCTCGATCTTCCCTAGAGGTGTGCATGACTTCTCTCTTTCTTTAATTCAAAAACTCCAAACATATGGTTCCCACCAAAGCTTAAGAACTGTCTCCTTTTGTAACTGTACTGATCGTGACAAAGAGGGAACAGAATGCCAGATTACTTGCCAGACTACACGTCATTTTATTCAAACATTCACAAGCAACTCTTCAAGAGTTAAAATATATTTGTCATTGTAATTTTTAAAAGTATAATTTATCTCTCTACTCTCTCTTTCTTTTTGTTTCCCTGTTAAAAGGTGCTGAACCAAAGCTTGAAGGCTTCCAGTCTCCTGGGACCTAGTAGGCAGTGACTGGTGAGCACGACATGTATGACAGAGACAGCAAAGGGCTTTGCCTTCCTCTCTGAAGGGTATCACTTCCTATTTTTAATAAGAGGAAATAATAATAATAAAAAAAAGTTGGCCTCCCAGTAGTGGGGATCAGAGTGGGAAGAGAGAGCTCATTTGATACTAATGATTAGTGTATTTTCCAGTAGTGTTGAGAGGATAGATAATCTATTTGCTTCTTAATAAACTTACCTCTTCCATTTCATCTTTTTCCTTGGCTTGGTCAAATAACTGATAAATCTCTTATGAAGAGTCTGGAAAGGTTTTATACCCATATCCAAGGGTTGGAGGAGATATAAGCAAGTTTTTGAAAAAAAAAAAAAATTAAAAATTGTAATCTTAGATGACAGAAAATGTGGTTAAATAATTATGATATTTTGAGGATTAGTTAGGTATAAACCTGTTACACATGGGAAGAATCACATAAGCTTTTTCACAATATCTATGTTATCTTTACATGACTTTATCAAACAACTTTCCTGAAGAGTACAATTAGCTTTTTTACAGAATTTACTAAGTTTAGTTTTTACATTCTTCCTCACTCCTTGTATAATATAAGTTATCAACTCACTTTCCCTTGTAAAATTTTTCAGGTGTCTCCAAAACCAAAACATGAATTCATAAAACCAAAAACGGCACAGTCATGATTGCCTGTTTGGCTCGCTGTTTTGCTGGCTCTGTTTGCCAGAAAGAATTGTCAATACTGCTTTTAGCAAGAAAAACACTTTAGTGCTAGTAGCTGCCATGTAGACAATCTCTTCTGCACAAGGGAAACTAACATTCCTTCTTTAGTAATTTGTTAAAGCTCATTACCAGCATATTATTCAAATGAACCGGCAACATGCCTTGATGTGCTGCTCATCTAAATTGTCTCCTTTTTGAAGCTGAGCATAGGAGAACCTTCTCAAGGATACTTTCAGTGGAATCCTATACTATAATTACATCTTCTCAGGGTATGAGAGGGTATGTATGACTACATCAGGCATTTGAAGAGATGTGACTCAGCTGCAGGAGGTTACATGTGGTGACAAAGGCTTGAAATGTGTCTCCAGTATGTATAACTAACATTGGTACCAAACTGTTGAAAGTGATTTCTACTAGGAGCTTTAGTTCACAAAATCCAGCTCATTCAAAATTTCTTTATAAATTATAATCCTGAGAATCGACAACTCCATCGGGTAACAACACTGCAGATTTCTAACTTAACAGTCTGAGCCTTTTCTGGAATATTGTAATGGGATAGATATCCCAGGGAAATATACATTCCCCATGCATATTCAGGCTACCTCCTCCACCTCCCTGCTTCAACTAACTTACTTCATAGTGCTATTTTTGCCTTCATGTTTGAAAACCCAATGCAGTTAGACAAATTCCAGTTGCTCTGTGTTCTTGTCTACACTCCCGACACATTTCTGCCTCAGAAAGTTTGAGGCTTGGTGATTGTCATTTCTCATGCAGGAACAGATTGGAAGCTGGGGGAGGGATTCCTGCTTGTGCTCATCTTTTCCCATTTTGAATGAATTACACACAACTCTATACCAGTTAGCATTACCACACCCACAGTAACTTAGAATACATACTTCAAACCATTTTTTTTTCAGTTGCAAAAACTTGCACTTTTCTTGTTTAATGATATAGAGTGTTGCAGTTCACTGTGTTGCAGTTCACTACTTTATAGAAAGCTTCTTCAAATAACAACTCCACATTTTTTCTGTTTCTGAATGCTTTGATTTAAAACCAGGCCTCTTTGCAAAACACTCATGTTTGCACTGAAATGCCCCTCCCACATTTTAGGAGTGATATAACTGGTTTCCCTCTATCCTTTCTGAGAGAAGGCAAGTGATTTATAAGTATTTTCCACTTCACTACACATTGCATAAATCACTGGACTGACCTGTACTTCACAGCTTTGTCTGCTCAGCCTTGCTGTGGTTTGGGATCTGGCAAAGGGCTCCTTTCCCTCAGGTCATTTTTTGGGTTTATCAATAGGGAATGCCTTGAGCTGGGTTAACTCTGACATTTCTTTCCAACTTTCTTTTGCTGTTTTAAAAGAAATCAAGTCCCAGTGCTGTTTTGTGATAGTAGCAAAGACTAACCAAAAAGAGTTTTGTTATAAATTTGAGGCAGGCATTTCATGGCAAGAAGCAAACCAGCATTATACTTTAAGGTATTTTCTCTTCTTTGCACTAACACACAACCCTTCTTGTGCGCCTCATACTGCACATTTAAAGCAGTGCTTACTTCTCTTGGTTGAAGGTGAAGGCAATGAGTCTAGAGAAATCACACACTCTCTTTTTTCTGTAGGAGAAATTAAACAGGGAGGCCTAAATTTGGCTTGGGCATTTTTGCAACAACAATTCTCTTATTGATTCATTTCACGTGCATAAATTGGGAAGACAAAATGGTTATTTCTCCTTTTGGGCTGATCAGTTTATGAGGCATGGGAAAGACTACTGTACACAGCTGCCAAATTGTTATGTCTAAAAAATCATTTTCTACTGCCACTAGGTATGACAGCAAGGAAAGTCCAGGAGGTTGCACAGGGCTCTCACTTTTTTCATGTCTACATCAACTGCACATCCACTTCCAAGCTCTTACTCTGTATTCAGAAGCGACCCCTTGTTGAAAGACCACTCTGTTAAATTTCTGGGTTAACAGCTCCTGAATTTAGCTATCACTTTTCAAAGCATTACGTTCCCTGCCTAATGATATCTAAGGATCTGTTTGTGCCTGCAACTTAAGTAAGCTTGAAATGCTTTTGCCTTTTCCCTCCAGATATAATTTGTAAACTTCTCCTTCAAAGTATTGCATTGCTTTAAGTCCTTTGTCTGATATTTTTTTTAATTAGTCCTGTCCATCTACCATGAGAAATCATTGTCTCAGATTCTCTGTTCTATTTTGCTAAAGAATGATTGATTTTTGCATTTGAAACTGAAGTTAATTTACTTTCCATTCTGCTGCTTTTCTCTTACTGCAATGACTGTTTAGCCTCATGCATTCTCGTGGATGCTGTACTCAGGCATGACAACTGCTTGTGTCTGCTTTTACCCTTTTTTTTTCTTTTTTAACAATCTAATTGTTAATACTGCCTTTCCCAAAGATCATATTCTCATCTTATTTTCCCAGCCTTTCTACATCAAGACCTATGTTTCATTTATAGATCTCAGATAATTTATCATCCTTTCCCCATTAGTTTCTGCACCTAAAACCTAAGATTCCTGATAATTAAACATCCCTCTCACATAGACTTCCCTTCAAGCTTTGCCTGGTTTACAAACATAGATGTCATCACCTGACAAAGACCACCTAGCCTAGGTAATTCATTATACAGTGTTCTGTATTTTGAAAAAAAAAAGAACACTTCTAGGAGGAGAGAGAAATTTGCCCAGTGCTTTCAAAGATGTTCCTTCCCCAGCACATTACACATCTTATGAGCAATTGCTTCAGGCAAGTAGAGATCAACACAGAAGAATATGCTACAAACATTCTTGAACAAGCTGAGTCCATACAGGCTTCTGTAATGCCTGCTTGGCACAATTAATATTTTAGTTCATGAGAAGCCTCGTTAATTTTAAGCAGGTTACTTGTTCATTTGAATACACTGTAATAGCAGTAAATGGATATATCTTGCTGGGAATTTGGTAGCGTTCAATTTCTGTAGAAAACTTCCAAAGGCGAAGTTGAAAAGCAAGTTCTTTTTAGCACACTTAACCTTGTCTAATAAGAGCTTGAATGGATACCAAAAAACTTGTAAAGGTCTGCAAATCATAATCTCTGAAGGAGAAAGACATTGGGTTTTGAAGCCTTCCATTTCTGCCTGCATTTCTGTGATGTATCATGCGAATAGCCAGACTACACTTTTCTGTTCCCATGTGTATAAACTGGAGTCAAACTACATCTCTCTTGGTTTAAAATTTGGCTTCCTCTACTGCTAGCATGCAAGGGACAGAAATGTAGCTGATGGCAGAGCTGGGAACAACCTTTGCTGGATGTTACCATCCAGCCAGCCCTGGCCAGTTCCATCATATAACATTTCCTTGCAGTGACACGAGGAAAGAAGAAAATCATGACCCTTATTTTCTCTTCTTCCTGGATATCTCCAGTGTCACAACACAGGGAGAATTGCAATACCCAATTTCCTTTTCAGGATACATTGAAAATATGAAAGTGAGAGAAGTGAAAAATAAGGATTCAAAACTCTGGGTATTTGACCAATTCAATCCTAATGGAAACCACATCTGCTCTTCAAAACTGTATACAATATATTTATAGTAGACAGTAAAAATATTATTCCAAAATTCTGTTTCCCTGTGTTATTACAAAATGACAATATTGTTTTTAGTCTATTTCCTTTAACCAGATTGACAGAATTACAGGTTGACATTACTGTGAAATTTTATGATGTATTATGTTAACTGTGCCAGTTTGATTAGCCTTGATTGACAGCTAGTACCTGCACAGAAAGTTAAATATCTCAGGAAGGAAAGAGTGGTGAAAAGTATGTTGTCTCCTTCACTGGTAACAAGTAATATACAGCAACAGCAGCAGTAGTAATATTACATATAGTATTACAATATTAATGATAAATAAATTTATTCATTAAAATTTAAAAATTTAAAATTTAAAACACTGATATCAGTAATATAATAATACACATTATTATTAATTATAATACTAATTTATATTTCCTCTCACCTAAACCACTCTATGTTTGGGAAACTTTTTACATGCACACTGAATGAACATAACAAGTCTTAAAAAAACTGACACTTTTCATTCCATATACATTTTGCTCCTGGAAATGTACTGCTATGTCTGAGGGACTAAATTTAAAAATCTCAGCACATGCAGTGGCTGCATCTGAGCTATCATATCATAATAATGCTTCTCTCCTGCAGCATCCTCATCTGTTATCTAAACAGAAGTTGAGATTCTTTTAGACTATAAAATTGGTTGCTCAGATGTCTGGTGAATTCAGCAAAGAAGCTGTGCATTACCCCTCTGGCTTTAGGGTTTGAAAACCCTAAACACTTGAAAATGGAGCAATTGTGCAATTGGAGGTTCTCCACTCGCCCTGTAGATGACATTAATTCATATCATAAGGTCACTGCATGTTATAAGACACAAAAAATCATTTCTAGAAACTGCTCTGCATTTTATTTGTACAGAAATTGGGGAAATTAGGTAGGAGTGCAGAGAGAACCTGGATTTTTTTCATGTGCAAAAAAATCTTTGAAATAACCTCATAGGTGGTGAATGTGTTTGACGTTTTTCACTTTAATAGTTTAGCATCTTTGAAATCAAGGGATGAAGAGTGGGAAGGACCTCCTTTTTCACTGAGTTTGGTACTCTATTTGCACAAATCATCATCTATCTTTTGAAAAGCATATGGATTGCCTTCTGAAAAGGACATAAGGTTTTACATCTTTTGCTGTAGGTCTTTTAGGTTCTGTTTCCTTTAGTAGCTGGATGTTTTCAATGAAATTTCCATCTTAAATTTACTTTTGGCCAGTTTTTACCAAACTCTTCCTCAAAATACATGATCCTCCAACTTAAAGTGTTTTCCAGGGTCCCTGGCATTTAAATACCCCAGAGAGAGCAATCATATAATCTCCTAGACTTCTTTTTCTAGTTACATCGAAATTACATCCAAGTTTATCAAAATTTCTGCACTTTTCATTCTCTCCACCCCCAGAATTATTATTCTCCTGATAAACCTCAAAGTCTTTCACTTTGAATTCCCCTTTCCTTAGCATAGGAGACTCCATGCCCAGCCCAACAGTGAGAGCTCTCCTTGGGAACAGTTGGATACCTCCATATAAGAATGCCATAACCCTAAATAAAACCTTTCCATGTCTCATTTTCCTCCTGTGCTGAGCACAAACCCATACTCTTGAGGCAGAGGGAAACCTGGAGCAACATGCACAACAGTCCTTGCCTGGGGGCACTTGTACTGGCCACTGATACCCAATATTTCACATAACTTGTATAAATCATTCCCTTCTACAGCTCTACCACTACCAGTACCATCCAGTCTTCCCTGGAAACATCACTCCAGTCTTGGGATTATATTTGACTGTATGACACTGCATCACAGTGGTGCTTCTTAGGCTCTTTAAGATCAATTTCTCTATTTCAGTCATTCTTATCTGGCAGAATTCCTAACTCTAAGAGAATTTAGTACTATTAGTCCCCAGATGCAGCATTTTGTACTTTCTGCTATGCAATTTCATTCCATTTCTGCTTCTCTAGTTCTCAAAATCATTCAGCCCTTACTGCTTCTTTTTCTTTGTATTGTCTCACTGGTCAATTTTTTTCAGATCTTGAGAAGTTCCTTAAAATCTTCTCTCCTGTTAGGAAGGTCCCTTTCAGTACCATCACATTGAGATTAGTTTCTTATCCATTCCAAAATCCAGCAATTCTTATGTTGACATCTAAACTTTTTGGTTGAATAAATAATTTTTGAAACAGCAATGTAGCAAATTAAGCTCCAGAAAGACTATTAGTAGTTAGCATTTCTTTCCCCAAAATAAAGTTATCTATTTGGTTAGAAAGAAATCAGGTTATTCTTGAGTGATCTGCCTTTTCTGTTTTGTTTTTTTTATGCAAGTTTAATTTCATATTTCTTCATCCAGGAGAACAAAGTAAAATGTCAAGTAATAGACTCTGGTTTTATATTTCTATAGCTTCTCAAAAACCTTTCTAACTTCCATTTTTAATTAATTAGGTCCATGTAGACAAACCCTTTTGGCCTTTGTAATAATATCTTGAGTTCAGGCATGTTGGAAGGGCAAATCATTTCATGTAATGTTTCAAAATAAATGCCTCTCTACCCACAGGCCTACAGGAGTTGCTTCAAGGGGAAAAAATGATGATAAAATAAAGAAGCTTACTGTCCCACAGAAATGTTTGGCAATGATTTTAAACCAAGTAAAAGTAATACTGGGATTTGGAGCAGGAAATTTTATTTGACTAAAGATGTTTCTTCAAAATATAATGCTACAAAATTTTTAATTAATTCACTTATTTATTTATTTTTTTTTTAAAAACAACAACTATCATGTTTTTATTAGGAAAATTTGAAATGGGATGTTTTTCAAGAACAGAGTTTGTGTTGCAACATTCTTGTCTTTTAACCTGCATTACTTATGTCATTAGCACAAGAATTCAATGTATTAGTATAGCTATCCTTGAAATAAAAATGTGCACATTTGCTTGGAGTTTCTTAAAGAAACATTCTAGCGTTAAATTGTTATTTTTGCACAATTAGCCAACAAAATTCAGATTTACCTCCATTCTTAGTTCAGAATGCAATTCATACTTTTCCATCAAAGGAAACATTACTGATGTACTGGCAGAAACAGAAAGGGTTTTCACTGCAAACTTCCTTTTGCATTTACTTCTTTTCTCAATGGACGTTCAAACATTCCAAGGTGACAATAGCTGATATCTTAGCTGATAGTCTCTTTAATTTTCTCTTATTCCTACAACGACAGTCAGAAGGTTGTAAAAAGCTGATCTTAAAAGTCACTGAACAGAAAATTAAGATGGAAGAAAATTATGATTCTAAGGCACATCTAAGTATCCTAATTAGCTTCTGCTGGAGTACCTCACATTCATGCAATAATGCTACATAGGAACATGAATAGATTCCAGAGGGAAGTCTGGTACAGTCAATCAGTCTCTCCACTCATGAGGAGACAACTGCCCTGGTTGAATAAGCCTGTAGACCACTGGGAGCTCATATTCCTTCAGCTATAAAGCCCTTTTGGATGCATGTCCTTATCTCACAATGAAATCTTTAAAAGCTTTCTTCCCTGGCGAGACATACATAGAATATGGATTTCCTTTTGCACTGCAAACTCTGCCTAGAAAAACAGTACAGACAGCTCTAACTTTGGCACTATTGGGATGGAAGATAACAGAGAAAAAGGACAGCAGTGATGAGAAAACACAACCAGAGATGCATCCTGCCTCAAAAAACCTGACCAACCTCTATGTGTTTGGAAACGTAGTGTCTATCAGCTGTCACTTCCAGGGAGAAGGTAACTAAAAATAACAACAACTGAACACGTCTGGAATTAAATTCAGAAAATAGCCAATAAAAATAAAGTTGGCCTATTTTGAAAAAAATAAACATGTTAAAAAACTGTGATAGTTTCTGGTCCATTATATGGAGAACAAAGTGAACATTTCTCTTATTTTCAAAGCATGCACTGCAGCTTATTTATACTAAATCAGCCCGCCTTGCATCATAGAACCAAACCAAAGTATGCTAGTAGAAAGGCAGAACAAAATGAAATAAAGGCAAAAGCAAAGCATCCCATCCTGGTACATCCTCCAGGTATAGTGTTTGGCAGGTGTGAGATGCAACTTGGCACAAAGCTCACAAAAGCCTCTAAATGCTCTGCCATTCAACCCCAACTATCTGGGACCACATGTTTAAGTTCATGACCTAAAAGCAGCTCAGAATGTTCAACAGATAACAGAATCCAACCCCAGAAGAACTGGACTGCCTGTGAGGAGGAGAACCACTTCTAGATCTGCTTCAGAGAAGGCTACACAACATGATTTTGCACAGAAGCCGATTAATTCAAATATCAACAAGTGCTTGCTTGGCGCTAGCTGTAGAGGCCCTGATCATTTGCTGATAGTGTTGGGAAGGATATGGAAATGGAGATCTGAAGGGACATGTGCCACATGCTAGAGTTTTAGTATCATAAAAATCATTTTAGTATCATTTTCATAAAAAATATTAATGGAAACCTACATGACAGAATGTAGTGGCATAACCAAAACAGACACCACATTAAAAGGTAGATAACAAAGGGAAATAAAGCAAGGACATTGCTCAGTGAAAGACCAATAATCTTTCCCAGCTTTATTTTAAAAAAGCATTCTAGCTATTTCAATTATATCAAAGTATTTGCATCAGACATTACATGCATGAAACAGCTGTTTAACAGAGAAAGTGCATGACATTTTCCCTTTGAATATAGGCTTAGATATATTAACATGTGTTCATCATGGCTTCCATACAATATTTCAGTGATTTTATGTAGTATCCATTAAAAGGTTCTAAAAAGGTTTTATCATTACTGGTTTTAAGGGGGGCAGGAGGTTGCTTTTGTTATTTTCGTAGATGCTTGATCTGTGCACGATCAAAGGCATAGGAAGAAAAGATGTATCCCCATTTTAGCATTTCATTAACTATCACATGTATTTGGGTTCATTCACCATTAAGTCTTTCAAGAAATTTTTGAGTACAGCTCACACTATTCTAGTTCAAGAACTACTGTTCATGTTTCCTTGTTTAAAACTTACAATTTTGATTAGGTCTCTACTGGCTTCTGTTGAACTGTCATGTTTCAATACATTCAAAAATTTTTGCATTCAAAACCTGTTATTCAAGAGTAAACAATTAAAAAAGCAGGATGTACTCTTTGATAATACTGAATTCCATTCCCTTCCCTTCCAGTGCCAAATTACTATTCCAGTTACTCATGCTTCTCATCACACAAGACAATGATAAACTCAGGCTGAATGAAATTGTCATTTCAATGTGACAGGAGAGTGGAGAGGTGTGCTATATACATATACAGCAGACTGTAGAGATCTATCAGAAGAACATTTGAGACATGCAGTCTATATGTCCCCTTTGCAGACATAAATATTCTCCTAAATATGCTGTAGATTCTTCTTTTTAAACAGATTTGGTCAATATAGCTGTAAAAATAAATGTATGCTTTTACCAGAAGCAATGTAAGATATATTATCTTCATAATGTTCTTTTTTCTTCAAGGTAGGGACTACAGAAATACACAGAGACATCCCACACACACATACACACCAGATCAAAATAGCTACAAAATAAACATTCAATGCAGTAGGACTGAGAGGACATATTGGCTAGTTAGAGTGAAACATTTTATTGCATAGCTGCATCTCATTCCAAAATAAACATAGAACTGAAATAGAACACAAAGTAAGATTTTTTAATATGCCATCTTAAGAGTAAGACACTATGAAAAAGAACTCATAAACAATAAGCATTCAAAACTAAATTTAAAAGATGGTTTCTAAAAATTCACTGCATTTTGTCAGTCTCTGGTACCAGTTCATATACAGGAGAAAACCTAGCAACTTGATCTGACTAGTTAGGCTGAGTACAACACAAGCACACAGTAAAAACTATGTGTACTAACATATCCAGAGTGACTCAGAGGCCATTCTAAGCAGTACTGGCTGTAAAGGAGTCCACTTTCTACTGTGATTCTACATCTCTTCATTCAAGTCTGGCAATACTGCTTGACTAAATTGTCCAGCAGAGCAGGTAGATGTGGAATGCCTGTTTCCAGTATGAAAACCAACCAATGCTGTGCATTTCACTTTAAAGCAAAAGGACAAGCTCCAGTGTAATCAGCTCCTCTTGCATTAACCCTCATGAAATGCAGCATCTGGAATCCACCAGACCTGGCTCCCAAATTCCTAGGAGGGCATCACTGTCTGCTGCCCCCTGGCTCTGGGGAAGGGAGGCTGTGGGATAGTAGGGGGAAGAGAGAAGCTGGCATTGCTCCCAGATATGCCTTTGAAGAACCCTTGTGCTACAGCTGGCAGTGCAGTCTGGTCTCCACAAGGCCTCAGAGGAGAGTCCTCATTGTCCTGTGCACCTCCAGAAGATGGGAGAAAGCCTCTTTTGTAGTATCTAACAGGTCTTTTGTCCTCTTGCTTTAAAGTGAAATGCACAGCATTGGTTGGTTTTCATACTGAAAACAGGCATTCCACATCTACCTGCTCTGCTGGACAATTTAGTCAAGCAGTACTGCCAGACTCGAATGAAGAGATGTAGAATCACAGTAGAAAGCGGACTCCTTTACAGCCAGTACTGCTTAGAATGATTATAATAGTAATATGAGGCAGAGTGGAACTCTGATTCATTGAGCTAGAAAAGCTAACTATGATTTTTCTGGAAAATACTTTTATAAGTTCCTTAGCCTCTTGCTCCAAGCAAGTTCCAATTGAAAAGAAATGTCTCTACTCAGTCTAGAGTTAGGACTGCCTCTTTGAGTATCATTTGGAATATTTCAAAGCAGACCCTTAGGCAGTTTTACAAATTAGTATATCCAAGCTGCTCTTATGGACTGTGATTCAGTTCGTGTTCATACCTGCATTGTCTTTATTCCAAAAAATATTATACCACAAACTCTGTATAGCAGCATGTCCTAAACTCCAGCGACAGACCTGAAAGCATACAGTATTCATATCCCTGACCTGCAACAGACTGACACACTACCAGACTAGTTAGAAGACAATTAGTCCAATTTCACATTTCCTAGCAGCCGAAAAATTTCATGTTATTTTAGTCACAGTGGATGGATGCCAAGTTCACTGGAAACAACCCTGTTGATTCACCCAGTCCATTTTAATACTTTAGAAATACTGTTGAAACATGGCTGTCCTAATTACACAGGGATCAGTGCACAGTGTCCCTCTCACCCAGGACTCTCCCAGAAGGGCTGCAATCACCTGCATTCCCCTTAATTTCACCATGCAATTCCAACTAATTTCATCCTAGTACAGTGCTGTCAGACAACTCCCATGTCTCTGCGGTTTTAATCGATTAGCTCAATGTCTCTATAATGCATCACCAGCTGCCAGGCACAGAACTGGACGCTTTGCAAGCATTTCAACTAAAAGACAGTTTAATTACTATAGCAGCATCTCAAAGGCATAGGCTTAAGGACTTGCAAAGGAATTATTAAAATATTTGGTGTCAACAAAACACTTTATAACTGAGTGAACAATGACAATCAAAAGGTAGAAAATAAGGATAAAGTCACATTTTAAACAGTCCATTTTAATGGACTCTAATGTATTCAGGCAAATGGACTGCCTTAAGTATTACTGTTTACACAATGCAATTGTACTTTACGATAATTATTTTTCTGCAATTCAGACATGTAAAAATTGACATTGCTGTCACTAAATTACAATACAAGAAAGATACCTTCAATTAGAAAATAGTTGAAGTAAGCAAATTAGACAATAAATAGACTGCCTTAAATTAATGAATTACTGAACCAGACTGTAAACTTTGGTTCATTCCTTGAACCACTTCTGTGCATTGCTGATCACATGAGAGCAATGAAAGGGTCTCGTGGCTCTCTGTCTGAAGTGAACACATGCATAGGGAAAACCAGACATTTAAATAGCAGCACTTCTAACAGAATCAAAAGTGATGTTGCAGATCAGTCAATAAGACAGATGAACACAGGAATTTAGGCCTAATCCTTTCCACCCCCTCTGTGCAAGGCTAAAGGATGCTCAAAGAGGACCTTGTAGGAAAACCCTGTATCTGCTGCACAGGCAGAGAGAAGGAAGCTAAACTATACAACAGTCCCCAAACTCTACAACCGTCCCCAACAGTCAGATCCAGCACTCTCACAAAACACAGAGACTCAAAGTCTGATTGCAAACCATAGCAGTATAATTGTATTTAAAGCCTTTTCCAGCTGACATAAATGGTCACTCGTTTGCTCAAAGCTCTGCTTCAACATAAGGCTTACAGTAACCTCAGCCTGGCTGTATCCTAAAACTGGCTATTGATGGGTTGGCAGGTGCTGGGAAAAAGTTCAAGGTCACATGCTCCACTCTAGTGGGAGATGTCTATATTTGATCTTGGTGACCTCTTCCAGCAGTCTGAAAGGATGGCATTGACAGAAGCTGCATAAAGACTTGCCCATTCTTCTTTACTACAAGGAAGGTCACTATGATTTATCACCTTTGTGATGGGAAGAAAAGAAAGGGATGGAGAAAAGAAAACTTACTGCACTTAAAGTTCTCAGAACCTCAGGGCAGCACTGCAGGTAAATGGGAAATAACATTAGAAAGCATTTGGGCCTTGCAGTGTCAATGCAGTACATGGAAGCACACGAGACTAGATGTGATCACAATTCTTAGCTGGCTCAGTTGCATAATTTCAAACATTTTTAACATTCTTCATAGAACCTCTGATTTTTCTTGGTGCTCTAAAACAAATCTGAGTCATGGGAACATATAAAACCTGAGCTCCTCCATTTTAAAACCAGAAAAAACTATTAAACACTTCCACTATCTAACTTCCATACTCACTTTTCAACCTACTGTCTCACAGCAAGCTCCTGCAGAACTGCAGAAATCCCTTTTCTATTGCTTAGTTTTCTGCATCCTATAGCATTCTGTGCTGAAGTGAAACACACAGACACCTCAGTTTTCACATCTCTTCTGCACATACGAGTATGCAAGCCTGTTCCGTAACTAAAGCATTCATTCAGTAATCAGCACAGCACAAAGCACAGTTATAAAGTAAATTGTAAGTTAAAAAGATAGTTTTCGGATTCATATGAGTATAATCAGTTTAGTGATGAGTATAATCAGTTTAGATTTAACATATTAACCATCTTTAGGATTTTTTTCTAATCTAGACAAGAAATAAGCCTTCCCTCGCATTTAGAGTAAGTATGTTTTATAAGATTTTTTTTACACTGAAAAAGTTAGCCAGCAGTACTCAGAGTATAATACTATCTTCCATCTTTAAGGCATTTAAAGTAATGTACATTGTTGTGTCTGCAATCCATTTACAATATATATTTTAAAAGTAAAGCCCGATAAATTATTTCTCCTATGAAGTGTTGCTTTCCTCATATAGCAGGCAATAAATCTAGGGTGCACAGAAGAGATTTCAGTTCAGTCAGAAAGGGACTAGCAACATGCAGGAACTAGTATAAAATACTTCAAAAGACACCCATAATATATTGGGCTTGTGTGGCCAGGTTTTTGCAGCAGGGGAGACTGCAGGAGTGACTTCTTTGAGAAGCCCTTAGAAACTTTCCCCATGTCTGATGAAGCCACTGCCAAGCAGCTCCAAAGCAGACCTGCCGCTCGCCAAGGCCAAGTCCTTCAGCCACAGCCTTAGCACCTCTGGGATTAGAGGGGAAAGCAAATTGCAGCCAGAGAAGAGGAGTGAGAGTACATGAGAGAAACAACCCTGCAGAAACCAAGGCCAATGAAGAAGGAGGGACAGGCCCCAGAGCTGAGATTCCCTGCAGAGCCTGGTGCAAACCATGGTGAGGTATCTGTGAGCCTGCAGCCCATGGGGGTTCATGATGGAACATCCACCTGCAGCCCCTGGGAACACTCCTCAGAGCAGGGGATGTATCCAAAGGACGCTGTGACCCCAAGGAAAGCCCATGGTGGAGCAGGATGTGGGTAGGACCAGCAGCCCCACGGAGAGGGAAACCAATGCTGAGGCAGGTTTCCTGGGGGCCCATGCTCTAGCAGCCCGTTCCTGCAGGGCTGACCCACGTGGAAAGGACCCACACCGGGGAAGTTTACAAAGAACTGCAGCAGATAGGAGGGACCTGCCATAGGAGAAGCTCATGGAAGACTGTCTCCCATGGAAGGGACCCACCAATGGAGCAAGGAAAGAATGTGAGGAGTCCTCCCCTAAAGGAGGAGGGAGTGGTAGAGAGAAGGTGATAAACTGAGTGAAGCTCTCCAATCCCCATCCCTCTGCATCACTGTGGGTGAGAATGTAAAGAACTGGGAAGTAAAGTCCTGCAAGAAGGAAGTGGATTGGAAGATGTTTTTAAAATTTGGTTTTATCTCTCATTTTCCCAATCTGATTTAATAGATAATTAATTAATTTTTTTCCCCAAGCTGAGCATGTTTTGCCTGTGACAGTAATTGGTGAGTGATCTCTCCCTGTCCTTATCTTGAACCATGACCCTTTCCTTATGTTTTCTCTCCCCATGTCCAGCTGAGGAGGGGAGTTGGCAGAGTGACTTTGGTGGGCACCTGGCATCCAGCCAAGATCAAACCACACAATGTAACACTGCACAAAAAAAAACAAAAAGAAAATTGTCTTAAACTCACAGTTGCTTTGACTCCTATTCTTCATCAGCAAATTACTGGTCAGGTCTCTAACAAATGGATAATTTACATTTTTTGGTATTTACATACCATCTGCAAGGGCAAGTGCATCAGCACTGGGGCATGGGTTGGCTTGTTCATTCACTTGTTTAAAAGCTTTTATTGAGAAACAAAAGTAATCACATTTATTTCAAACTCAGTGATGCAGTAGGATTTATCAAATATATTATCTTACCAATAAACCCCTACTAATATGCAACTATTATTTAATCTGTGGTTAGGTGAAGGGTTAATGTGACTCTTGCTACACTGACTTATCTGCTTAAAAAGTGGTATCTAATTTCCTTGTCTATTATGGGAAGCACCAGAGGAGGCTTGGGGTTTGGTGTTTCAGAGAGTTTTTTTCAGAGTAATGTGATACATAGAAAACAGCATATCCTTGTTATTTTTTTATGTTGCTTTGTAATGAGTTGAGAACTGCTTCTTATTCATAATGTCTACAAACAAATTTAGCCACTTCACCCTGGAGAATTATCCATTGGATTTTCCAGTGTCTGATTAACAAGTGTCTAGAGACCATTTTTCCCAGAGCTATCAATCTTTTGCTCTACCTTCCTTAATTTTTGACCAAGGCAAATTAAATGACAGCAGTTCTCTTCCCAGGAAGTTCTTATTTTTTGGGAGAACAGCATACTGCAAAATGATTTAACTTTTTAGCAATTGAGGTTATACATTCACTTGATTTTCAAAAATCTAATGGAAGAAAATGCAACCAAACAGAAAAGACATCTACCATGTAAACCTGAGCTGGAACACCTATTTCTCATGTGAAAATCTGTCCCCAGATGCTGTGCCTGCACACATGGACACTCTTTAAATATGAATTCTAGCTCAGATTCATTTAATACTGATTTGACTTCAGAAGAAGGAAAAAGTATTTAATTCATTATCACCCATCCCTGAATTAGATATATGAATGTGAAAATCTCTGTTACTAATTTTAATTGCACTATTCCCTCTCCACAGGAGACTGTTAAATTGGTTTGGTGAAATATTAGTGAATCACATCAAAGTAGTGGGGTACATTTTATAATATATCTAAATAACTATCCCATTTTCCCAGCATGTTGCTGTGTATTTTAAGTATTAATATTATGACTCCAGTTTAGAAGAATGTAGCTTTATTTTATTCAAATAAATTTTCCTAGTACTGTATGTTAGCACTGTTAAAAATCGGGCTAAATTCTAAGTGCCTATCAAGTAATAAAGGAGAAACATTTACTGCAGAAGCCAACATGAAAATGTGTTTGCCTAGTCATAAAACACTCATGAAAGGAGCTCGCAGATGCATCATTTTGATACAATAACGGTCTTTCCCATCTAATCCCACTTTTTTCTTCCTCCTTCAGCTGCAATGTTTATTACCTGAACCTAGAATGGGTTTGCTTGTTTGCTTGTTATGGTTTGTGGCAATTCTATCAGGTTAGACACTAACATTTCTCCATAGATTTGCAGCATTATTATTTCCACATATCACCAATTCCCACCCAAGAGTGCAACACAGTGTCAGACATCAACACTACCTTTGGCATTGATTTCATAAGAATGCAAAAGTCTAGATAAACGAAGAGCTTGATAAATATTCAAAGAGCAAACTTTGAAGAAATAGCCATCATACTGCAAGAAGAGGTGGTTAGAAACAAGATTTTCAAAACACACCAATATAAGGCATACAGCCAAGTATTTCTATGCTTAAAGACACTGAGTGCCTGAATGAAGAGAATCTCTCACTACAAATAGTCTCAATACTAACTCACTAGGGTGAAGGAGAACGCAAGTCAATGATCGAATACCTGGAGTGGGAAGGGACCCTGAAGATAATCTAGTTCCAAATTCTCCCCCCATGGGCATGGATGCCACCCACTACACCAGATTGCACTGGACCTCATCCAACCTGACCTTGAACGTTTCCAGCACTGGAGCATCCACATCTTCTCTGGACAACCTGTTCCAGTGCCTCGCCACCCTCACAGTAAAGGATTTTTTCCTTACACTTGATCTAAATCTCTCCTCATTAAGTTCAAAACTTTCCCACTTATCTTATCACTATCTACCCATATAAAAAGTCCCTCACCCTCTTTTTTTATATTCCCTCTAAGTTCTGAAAGGCTGCAATGGGATTCCCCCAGAGCCTTCTCTTCTGCCGGCTGAACAAGCCCAGTTCTCTCAGCCTGTCTTCATGGGAAAGGTGCTCCAGTCCTCTGATCATCTGTGTCCCTCCTCTGGACCCACTCTAACAGGTCCACATCTTTCTTGTACTGGGGGCCCCAGACCTAGCTGCAGTATTTGAGCTACGATCTCATGAGGGCAGAGCAGTGGAGGAGAATCACCTCCCTTGATGTGCTGATCAGAACAGAGATTACAATACTGAAAAAAGTACTATTTTTTGACCAATAACAAGAAGTTTTAGATTGTGTTTGGCATCAAGATTCATTATCTTGGTCTCAATTTTCAATCTTAATGCAAAATCAAATATAGTTAATAATATAACTTAATAATAATTAAATAATTTTGTGTGAAATACTGAGATATTTGGTGTTTAAGGTGAGAAGCTATATTATACCTTGATGACTACACAAATGGAAAAACACGTTTCTCCTAAGAAAGTTTTAGGCAGAGGAATAAGGTAAAGCAAAATTACGTGCTGGAGAAGAAAGAAGATATTGCCAGACAGAGCTAGAATTCCACTCTTTAACAGGTATACTGATGTTACTCCTTCACCACCAACTATCTGTGTTCTGGCCATCAAAGCTGACAGATACTGTTTCATGTGTTGTCGATGTCTTTGACACTAAACACTAGGTAACATGCTACTGTGAAAAATTTAACTTTACATAAACAATAACACAGATTTATTATGGTAAATCTGAAGGGACACAATTATGACAAAATTATTATTTAACAGGAACTTTCTGGAACAGTCCATCAGAATATTTCTTTCAATTTCATTCACTGTCATACATGGCTATGTATATGTACGCCAGCAGCTGCTAAGAGTTAAGTAATGTAGGGTCTAGAGAAACCCCAACTCTATTAAAACCCCATAGCCACTAGACAGAATCTTCTTCCAGAAAATCTGTTCCTCATTTAAGCAAAATTAAATGGAACAAAAACTGCAGAAAGAACAGCAAGCTATGTAAGAGAGCATGCAGTAAGATGATCCCAGTAAAGGAAAAACTATGAATACATCAAGTGTTTGGCAAGCTGCTATGCAGATCTGATTTTCTGCCAGCTTTCATAAACCCCAGATAATCACTGGTAGCACCTGGGTTTCTCTTCTGGCTTCCATCCTCCATGCTGTAAGAAATAGTCTCTCTCTGGCATTATGGTGAACAAGCTCCTTTACCCAAGTGCTCGGGCAGCTGAGGGCAGGAGGTGCAGATGAACGGAGCAAGAGACTGAAGAAGGGGGTTAAGGATGGAGCCACACTGCATGGTACAGCGAAGAATGCACATGGTCTTAGATTTCATGCTGCCCTGGAAAATCAGCACTCATGCTAATTCAGCTTTGTCCAGCACAGACTTCCTCCCAGGTGAAGGGGTTGAACAGGAAGCTGAGGAGAATGAAAAGATACCCGAGAAGAATGCAACCAGAAGCAGCAGCAAAGGCAGAAAGAAATTATTTTAATGATTTGAATGGATGTATTGCCTCACTTTTTTAAAACACTGCATGGACTTATGTGAAACTTGACAGCTTGGCTTCAAATTAAATACAGTGGTACAAAAATAAAATACCTGATTGTAAATGGTGTAGCCTGTGCCAAATAACATTCATACATGGTATGCATACAGGTGCATACATGTATGCACTGACCACACAAATAAAACTCTTTATACTGAAATAGCCTTAATGAGCTTTGAAACAGGAAAACTGCTCCTTGCCAATGTGAGTTAAAGTCATTGAAAATACAGACATTGGATATCCGAGGATTTCTAAAAATGTAGGATTTGATTAATTAAATGCATAATTTTCTTCAATTCTTGCTAAAAATGTCATGTATGTGGGGTAAGAATTATTGTTTCCTTTGTGAAGCATTCTGTAGGAGAAGAGGTGATTGTTGCAAATTCTGTGTGAAAATGTGTGAAAAAGCAAATCAGAGTCATATTGTGTCAAAGTAATGGTGGAAATGTCCATTCTATTACCCCTCATGCCCCTCATTAGCCATCCTTGCTGCAGTTTCAGATTTTGTTTTTTAATTATTTAAACTATATAGGGACAAGACCTACAGGACTGAGTGCTGCCACTGCATAAACATATCAGGCAAAATTAAAGAAATGACAGGTACCAGAAGTGAATACATAGTTCTTTAAAATTATTTGCATTCTGCTCCAGTTACCTGCCTTCTCAATATCATCAATATTTTAAAGCTTGCAAAAGAATAGGTTTGTATAATTTTAAGTTAAACACTACCATATTCCCAATTTAGAATTGAAGACAATACTTTAAGATAGAATTTTAACAAGAGACATGAGCTCAATTCCATGATTTAACAATAAAATGTTTTCTCAGTTAAAATTGTATAAATAAGCTGGAGTACATGGAAATGTAAGAGAGACTGGGAGAAAAAGAGTGTTAATTATGCTAATGGTACTCTTGTAAATGCAAAAACAGATGGCAGAATGAACAACAATGGATTATTTTTTTTAATCAAGCAATTTCAAATAAATATCTTTGTTCAAAAGCAGTAAGCAACTATAGCACTGCAAGGAAGTGGTAAAAAACTAATACCTATGGTCTTATCAGTAACCTCACTTCTGATCTTCCCAGTGGATATTCCCAAATCAGAACTAATTTCCTGGTTACTGAAAAGTAGTCTGATCCCAATGCTGCTCTTAAGCAAAAAATGTGTGATGGTTGGCACTCACGACAGACTACACATGTTACTTTTAGAATATATATAATGGGTGTAAGCAACTGAGAATGTACAAAACCCAAAAGTTTATGCAGGAGACAAAATGTTATTAAATTGCACAGGGCTAACATTTAAGCCAGCATTCCACACAATTAATTAAATGACCAAATTGAACTTTAGAATCATGGTAGATAATCTGTTTTGACCTGCTGCCACATTATAAAAAGCTAATAAAACTTTCATCCTCTCACATACTTTTTCCCAATGATTAGTCTTAATTAACAACATTAAACTGCTGGATATTACAGGCCATAAACTAAGGACATTTAAATAAGTTAAAGTGCACAACTTGTTTTTCAGAAACATTTGAGGTCAAAAAATAAAATCCTTATGTTGTAGCTATTATCTTTTTATTTTGACAGAAATATAAAGAGAAACAATTGTCTTTCATTAGCATCCCTTCAGGTACTACATTTCAAACATTGTGTTTAAGCAAATTTTGCCATTTTATATGCACAAAAAATTATGAATATCACCTGCATAAGCAAACTATATGTATGTAGTAGTGTTTCACATTCATGTACATGCAACAAATGCACATTTAGATACAGTTTTCTTTTTTTAAAAAGTCCCCCAAAATGCATACATTCACAGATTCAAAAAAGGGCTTTATGCCTATCTAATTTTCCCACCGTATAAGCTATGTCTAATACAGGATATTAATTGCAAATCTTGTCTTGTTTACATTTATGCAGATATTGCTCTAGAAGAAGGAAAACAAAGCATCCAGATGGTACCCACACCCCTGTATTACTGGACAGTGTTGTTTTATTTAGATTTTATTTAGATGTGCACTGTCCAAGTTGCCAACTGCTCTTCTATAAGCAACCATTTTACAAGTGCAGTTCATTTTACAAGTGTGTGTTCAAACCACAATGAAGGCCAAAGGGACACCACCTAGAATATTTACCTTCTTACAGATGAAATTAGAAAGGATATCAAACATGATGTTGGTGAAGAAAACTAATATGAATTTCAGCAAAATGCTCTTTTTGAATGCTGCAATATTTGTAGATAATTACTGGAAGATTGACTGATACAAATCTTGAAAGAAATAATTGCAATGAAATACAGCTATCATTTTTGTCTTTAAATTAATCTTCAAAGTATTTAATCTTTAATACTTACAAAATAAATGGATGATATACCCTAGCGATTTGGGAAGAGCTTATGGCAATTCTGGATTATGAGCTCTTTACTCTGTTTATGTGGCAGAAAATGAATTGACAGAAAACGCACCATTTGTAAGGTGAAAAATTACTTAAATTCTTTGAAATTAATACTTAAGTGCGTATTCTGTAATATAAAAATAAAGTAATATACATTAATGATGGAAAGTCTATGAGAATATTTCATTAACAACTAAAGTGGCACAGTTCTCCGAAGTTTTTAGCTTTGCTTCATAACCTTTGTATGTCTAAAAGCCATCTCAGTATGACGATGGAAGAAGAACAGGACAATGTAGTAACACCTAACAGTCAGCAACATCTTCACATCACTGCAAGGCTGGAAGGTACCCAACTGGCCCAACACACACCATCTCTGATCACTTGGAATCTACAGTTTCAGGTAGTTTCAGAAAAGTCAAACTGCGTGACAGCTGCAAGCGTACTAGGACTAACTAGAATTTACTTTTTAAATCTTGTCTTCCTATCAAAGTTTAAAGCAATGTGATAAAGAAGCTTTTATTTCTATTACTTGTATCACATGCATGTATATTTAATAATTTGAATTATTAAATAACACGTTAATAATATTCATTTAATATATAACCATGGGTTTAGACTGAAATCACTTAAGCTGTGTATCCAGAAAATTCCAAGGGAATCAGGTGAAAATATGACCTTTCAGATAATAGCATGCAACTCTATCAAACAGCTTTATCATTCACTGCACTTCAACCCATCTGCATGTGTAATGAATCAGAAGAAAATAAGAAAATGAGTGCAACTAATTGATATCTTAGTTATATCTTTTACTTCTATTGAACTCAAGTTCAGACCTGTACAGGATCCAGAAGTGAAGCTGAGAAATTTCATCTGTGTAAAAGGTGGTTTTTTTTTTTAAATGAAAGCCATGGAACTACTTGACAAGTAAAATATATCTAGCTCTTATCTTTGAGTTGTCTCAACATAAAAGAAAGTTTGAAGCAAGTAAGGAGGGTATATCAACAGAATCTTCTCTAGCAACACATAGCTATTAATTTGAACCCTACAGGAAACTTAGCAATTGTGATTCATAGCATCAGACGTTCTGAAGTGGAGCTATGAATCACTAGCAAATTTAAGTATTAAAACTTATTCTTACAGTCAGGCACCTCTCTACCAAAGAATCAATGCATTAAGCAAAACTGGAAATTTAAACACTAAGCCATTGTGGTTTTGTATAGCACATACATAACAACTACCTGTCTGGTGAGAAAACTGGAATAGTGAAATACTAAATATTCCTCACTGTAAGTTTGTTATCAGGTGATTATCTATTCTGTCATTCTTTAAATACTTCTGAAATGGAACTATTTCTATTATGTACATTACTCAGCAGCTGTGCAATAATCTACATAGGCAAGAAAAAGAAACAAGAAACTTTCAAAGTAGCATACGCCTCCTTAGTAAGATTTTCCATTAAGTTCATGAATTTCTCTAGCCCATGAGTCTTACTGGATAAAAACACCAGCTTTCACCTTCCGAGCCACACACCACAGGTTTGTCCTCAGGTTTAAAGTGAAACACATTTCACTGTCTCATTTCTGTCCTCTGGGAATTATTAAACAACCTTACAAACCCACTGCAAATAACATTTCAGTTTAGCATGATTGGTAGGTCACTAAGGAGAGGCTCTGTACTGCTTTTTAAAACTATATTACTTTTGACACCAAGAAAGGACAGTTTTCACAGGTCAAGCTTCAGATCACCGGTAGCAAGCCTAAAAGCCTACATCAAAGTTATGTGCACTATACCTACCTGTAAGTAAATAAAGAAGAGTTCAGCTTCTAGTGCCAGAGTGATAAAGGGAACAACAATATTGGTTTAAATCAATATTTGCTTGGTCTGTTTTCACAACCAACTTTTATACTTTACAAGTAAATATCGACTTACATCAGAAGATTGACCGAAAGCAATGTGACCTCCCTCCCTGCTCATACTCTTTTGCAACTCTCCATCAGTCTCTCCTTATTGCAAACACTTCTTTGTCATATTTTTCTACTTTCCTCTGCCAAACCCTCTGCTTGCCACACTGACCCTATCTCTTCCTGTGTACTTATGTATTACTTTCCTTACCCAGTTCTTGCTCTGCATGCTTCCCACAGTCAATTCTGTGCTTTCCTACTATTTTACAGTTTATGATCTTCCCATTCTAAATCCAGAGTAGCATACTTCAATCCCACTCACTCTCACCATCTCACAAGGTGCTACAATATTATACTGAAGTTTCTTCTCTTTGGGTCTTTAATCCAAATTTCTCCAAACACCTCTGTCCATGCTCACCAATGACCTCCTCACAATATCAGAGCGCATCTCTGATGCGTGTTATGGGCCTCCACACCCATGGAGATCATAAAATATCATGTGACAATGCCTTCTTACACTGATATTTGGCTGCTTTAGCGAGGGTGTACAGTCAAGAGCATGTTGTCAGTGGCTAATGGATATCATTGTACACAGCGGCTGAGCAATGCTTGCTGTCTTTGAAAATATTAGCCATCAAGAAAATGGCCACTGAACCAGTGTCCTTAGAAATTAGCAGCACAAGCTCTAACAGAATTTGATTTAAAGAAAGATAAAGCAAAAAGGATCAGATTAATGAAGACAGAACACACACAAGACAGAAGGGATGATTCAGCGGCTGTTACTCGTCTTTAGATATATTTTTCTTTTAATTGTGACCAAGGGGCAAGATTAATCAGTTTCCTAGCCAATCAAGGGTTACAGGCAGCAATTAGGACTCTGAGAATAATCTTCAAATATGCAAATGCTAGAAGTGTGCAGTACAGACACTTGTAGAAGAACAGCTCCATAGCTGTGAAATGTTGAAGAATGGGCTGGAAATAATTTTAAAAAACGTTTATATGTAAGGATTCAGGTATGACTGTAGAAAGGTAGCGAACTCGTTCCTGATGTAAATCAAGAATTGCTAGTATTTATGATCTTTTAGCAGTAAATAAACTAAGTACCTCATAACTATATCAAACCTAAGAATCTTTGTCATTCACCTTCTGTCTCTTAAACAAAATATAAACCTGAGAAGAGCAAATGCATTATTTTAATTAACTGCTGCTCGCACCAAACATTATATTTTATTTTCACACTATATCTTAAATACTAACCAATAAAATTATTATATATACTAGGTAAATAATGTTTTCTAAAAAAGAACTTTTCATGTAACTTTCCATTCAAAATAAAATTAAGCAATACCCAAAAGAAAAAAAACAGGGATTGTTATGAGCAGATCGCTGCTAAATCAGACAGATGTAGGGGAGATATTAACTGTAGAATCAATAACTATGTAAATCTTTACTTATATTACTTTTTACTTAAAGTTTGATAAATCCCATCAAAACATTTGTTCTTTTGATAAACTTTTTTAAAAGCAAATGGGATTTTTTTTTTTTTTGCAGTGTTATCAGAAATTAGTGGGAAGCAATTATTCCCATGGTCTGCTTTTATTAGGAAATCAAAGGGGTTTTTTCTTAAAAATAATGATTTTTCCATCTTGAATCATTTTGTGCAAGGAATACTTCTACTTTTCCACTTGTCAATTAGGTAGATGCATTTAATCAGCTGGAAAAATATTTGATTAAGCCTATCTTCTTCCCCATCCTTACAGAAGAGCTGAACAAAATCAGAAATTAGGAAAAACTACCAATAAACAGAAATTCTATATTCTTAACCGAAGATGAGAGTTATCAGAAATGTTGGAGAAGCCTTTTAAATTTTTTAATCCTTGCTGAACAGAGTGGAAAAGGTGATAGTGCAATCAAGGCATCTCACAAAAGACTCAGATATGTCAGTTTGAACCATGTTCCAAATTCACACAAGTTGTTTCCACTCAATCCGAGTCTACCAATAATAGTCAAAGATTATTGGCTTTGACAATCACTACATCATTCCCTCATATGCTGTGACAAATGAAATTGGTGTGTTTTGATTGGTGTGTCAGTTTGTTGACCACTTTTGCTTAGCAAGAAACTTTAACTTTGTACAGAGATTTTTATTGAAAGATAAAACAAAAAATTATCTGCTGGCAACAGAACACATAACTTACCCATGATTTCTGATCTAAAACTAGCAAATAAAACTCCTCTTTCTTAACAGACACATAGAAAATAATTATTATTTAGAGTACAAAAGGAAAAAAAAACAGGATAATGTGAACCCATTACTAAATGGAGGGGGACCCTGGTAACAGAGGGTACGGAGAATGTAGAGTTACTGAACACTTTCTTTACATCACTCCTCACTGGCAAGACCAGCCCTCAGGAACATCTGACCCAGGAGACCAGGGTAAAGGACAGTTGGAATGATGACTTCCCCTTGGTTTCCCTTTGTTAGAGAACACCTAGGAAAACTCAATATCCACAAGAAGTCCATGGGCTCTGACAGGAAGCATCCACTACTGTTGAAGGAGCTGGTGGACACCATAGCAGGGCTGATTGCAATCAGTTTTGAAAGGTTGTGGTGATCAGGACAGGCACCTGAGGACTGCAAGAAAGCAAATATCACTCCAGTCTTCTAAAAGGGCAAGAAGGAGGACCCAGGGAACTATCAGCCTGTCAGCCTCACCTCAATCCCTAGAAAGCTTATGAAATGCCTCATTCTGGAGACATCCACCTGGATGCCAAGAAGGTGATCAGGAATAGATGGATTCACTGAAGGTAAATCATGTTTGACCAACCTGATTGACTTCTGTGATGAACCAGTTACCTGGATGGATGAGGGGAGATCAGTGGATTTTGTCTATTTTGACTTCAGCAGGGCTTCTGACATATTTCTCACATCCTCACAGGCAAACTCAGGGTGTGAGTGGGCAGTGAGGATTGAGAATTGACTGAATGGCAGATCCCAGAGGGCCATAAGCAGTGGCACAGGGTCTAGCTGGAGGCCTGTCAATTCTGGTGTCCCCCAAAACTCAGTACTGGGTCCAGTATTGCTTAATTTATCCATGAATGGCTTGGATGAAGAGGAGATGCCTCCTCAGCAACTTCACTGATGACAGAAAGCTGGGAGGTGTGGCTGACACCATGGAGGGATGGGCAGAGAGGAACCTTCTGAAGTTCAGCAAAGGCAAATGCAGGGTCCTGCACCTGGGCAGGAACAACCCCAGGCACCAGCACAGGCTGGGGGCTGAGCTGCTGCAAAGCAGCTCTGAGGAGAAGGGGCTGGGGCTCCTGGTGGACAACAAGCTGTTCCTGAGCCAGCAGCGCCCTCAGGGTCCAGTGGCATCCTGGGGTACATCAGAAAGAACACTGACATCAGATCAAGGAATGTGATCCCGCCCTTTGATTCAGCCCTCGTGAGGCCACATCTGGAGTGCTGTGTCTGCTTCTGGGCTCCTCAGGACAAGAGACATGGAGCTCCTGGAACAGGTCCAGTTGAGGGTACAAAGGTAATAATGACACTAGAGCATTTCTCTTACAAAGAAAGACAGGCAGAGTTGAGCCTGTTCAGTCTCAACAAGAGATAACAGAGAGGGGACCTCATCAATATCTGTCTGAAGGGAGGGTGTCAAGAAGATGGATCTGGGCTCTTCTTGACAGTGCCAGGCAATAGGATAAGAGGCAACAGGCAGCAACTAGGTGGAACAGGAAGTTCCACCAGAGCATGAGAAAGAAATTTACTGTGCAAATGATCATGCAGTGAGTGAGACAGACTGACCAGAGAGGTTGTGAAATATCCTCATTGGAGATATACAAAACCCACTTGAAAGTTTTGTTTGATAGCATGTGAGTACTGTACATACTTCAAGATATATGTAAGAATCAAATGGATTCCAAATTTGAAAGAGAGCTGCCACAAATAATTACAGAATATGTAACTAAATAAAGAGTAATCAAAAGAGTCAGCAAACATCTCTCCATATGAGAAGCATTTTCCAGACAAAGGGCAATGTTCTTTGCCTAAGTACCTACAATTTTAATATTCCTCATTTCACTCATGTAATAAAAGTTGCTTATCAGTAAATATTCTTTATGATTGTCTTCCCTTTAACCATTCTACTACCAACCTATTCAAAATATAATTGTATTATATCAAATACCCAGGAAGTATTAGAATGAAGAACCATAAACTAGGAAGGCAGAAGCTACAGTAGCACAAATATTAGGAAGATTATTAGTTGCATAAAATACTATCAGCTATGTCATTTCTATTGCTCATGAAGTTGCGTATGTCACGTACCAGCAGTGTTGTGGTACGCTACTTTGTACCACAATCCTGGAGATTTCCAGGCACAGCATGAGAAAGGACAGAACCTGCTGCTTGCCATCTAGTGCCATGGATTTGCCTACAATTCCCTCTGAGAGACGTAGTTATCTGTGTTTCCATTTCTGATCAGTATAGATGCCCATGTCCAAGACTGGGTGCAGGTATTGGCTAAAGCAAAGATACAGCACAGATACTACGCATCCCCATCCTTCTAGAGTTCATTTCTCAAACTGATGATGCTACCATGACATCAAATGAGCCCCAAAAAGGAGAGACAGCTAAGTATGTCAAAATGTTTGAACATTTAACTGGCTGTAAGATGCATAAACATACTGCAAATGTCAATCACTTGTGGCCTAAGAGGACAGAATCCATGTAAATTATGTTATTTTTCTACCCCAATTAAACTGTGAGTCAGATATAAATCTTTTATCACTAAGCTTCTTACATTTTCAACATCTCTAATCACCTGCAATTTACTTCAGTTGCAGCTGTGCAGTAGAAAGGGTCAGAGGAAACAATGACAAGATATCACCTTATTTTTCCCCATCTTCCATATTTAAAACCCACAAATCTACACTTGAAACAACAACATTCATTAAGTCTTAAGAGGCAAAGACTATGCAACTCTCAGTTTCTACTGAAGATATCAAAGTGAGTGGTAAGAAGCTTTTGTATTTGCTGGGTTTGCCTGGGAGAGTTCACTTTTTCACAGTAGCTGGTGTGGGGCTGTGCTTTGCATTTGTGCTGCAAACTGTGGAAAATTCAGGGGCATTTCCATAATTGCTTAGCAGTGCCCACACACAGTCAAGGCCTTTTCTGATTTTCACACTGCCCCAACAGAAAGGAGGTTGTCAAGAAGTTGGGAGGGAACACAGGACAGCTGACTGTGACTGACCAAAGGGATATTCCAGAGCATATGGAATCATGCTCAGCATATAAAGAAGCAGAAAGGTAGGAACATTTGGAGTGATGGTGTTTGTCTTCCCAAGTCACTGTTTTGTGTGATGGGGCCCTGCTCTCCTGGAGATGGCTCAACACCTGCCTGCCCATGGGAAGTGGTGAATGAATTCCTTGTTTGGCTTTGCTTGCATGTGTGAATTTTGCTTTCCCCATTAAACTGTCTTTACCTCAAGCCATGAGATTTCTCACTTTTAATCTTTGGATTCTCTCCCCATCCCACTGGGAAGTAGTGAGCAAGCGGCTGTTCAGTGTTCAGTTGCACTCTGGAGTTAAACTGTGACACAAGGTTTGCACTGATTTTCTGAAGAGTATCTTTCTGGAGTTTCTGTTCTGCAGAAAATGGGAATATCAGATTATTCCTAGGCTGAGGAGGGAGCACAGGCTGGAACAGACAAGAAGTTTTTTCCCATATAGATGGGTTTTTTCCCATATAGAAGAAAAAAGGGGAAAAAAAAGAGAAGTTGATTAAGGGAAGAGTTCATTCTTCTAATGTGAAATGATAACAAATGAAACAGAAGAAAATGGTCATGTTAGATGAAATATTTATATGTACAGCAAATGATAATTTTAATTTTTCCTGTTTCTTCTGTTCCTGCAGTACTATTTATTTATAGAATATTGGTATATTCTGGAGAAGAGCAGACACTTCCCTCCACATCACTACTCCAGTTATGCCTAATTACTTCCTTGAAAATACATAAAAATAGATAGAGTTAGATTAAACAGACAGCTAAAATAAGGACACGTGTGAAGCAAAGTTTTGAAAAAACTGGCGTGAGGTTGGGAGGGGATATGATGACACATACTCTGCCAGGCATCTTGTCTGAATATTTTGAAACTCAATCTGGCTCCCATTTCAAACAGAAATTCCCATATCACATGCACCTTATAAAAACCTAAGGGGAAAGCAGAGAATAATTTTCACCAGGAAAGGAAGCAGTACATGTAAGGAAGAACAGCTGTAACATTTCATAGACAGCAAGTTTTTCTTCAGTGTCCTACATACATGGATTAAGCCTTGAGAGTGTGACAAAATTGGTAGACAGTAAGAACAATCCACACGGATTCTAGCTACAAACATGTGATTGAGCTTCCTTATCCTGGAACTTCCCATTACCCACAACACATTATTTTCCCAGGGCCTCAGCTCTTTCTAAAACATTTTCAGTTTCCTCAATGCATGTAGTAATGCCATTATTTTGTTTTCATGCTATCTTTTAAAATGTGTACTTAGCTAGCAGATAAACAACTCTGAACTTTTAAACACTTACATTTTGTTTTATATTAGTCTAGTTTTTTTGAGCCAAAGAATAAAATAAAGGTAAACATACTGAATGCTACTGATAAGAAAGATTGATTACTTCAGATTTCTCTTTGTGTTTACTGACAAAAGGCAGTGTGCAGTAGCGTACCAGGTTTGTTCTGAGAGAAAAATGAAGCCTCGTTGGTAGATTAACCATCTACAAAATGATTCCTTGCAGAGTACAGTATGGCTCCTTGCACTCTAATATCTTATGCAGCAAATCTGACTAAATTACATCTTTAATAAATCATTTAGTACTTAGCACGTTTTGCTAATTATTTCAAAATACTGTAATCCTACATTATTTATATGTTAATTTTTTTATCCTAGAAGAACAATGCTGCACATAGTGGATTGGTACCTTCAGTAAACAAAACAGCAATATGAAATATATATCTACCAAGAGAAGCCACCATAATTATGCAGCAAAGTGACCATTTAGGGTTTGGAAAAGGCTAAACATACAATGCATTCTACTGTGTGCCACTAGATATCCACATACTTCATAGAACTGTGGGGAAATAATAAGTCACAAAAATAAAGCTGCAAAATATGAGAAGACAGATTTGTAATCACAATCATGCATGAACAATTACATATTTCAAATGTAAAGATCATTCAAATAAATGTAACTGATGGATAATCCTCACAGGGTGCAAGTCAAAGTAAACAGACAGTCCACTTTAGAAAGTGTCTAGTGAATTGATTTAACAAGTTTAATGTGAGCATCAGTGTGGGGCTATTACTGATCGTAAGCTTTACTGATGTTATTTGCTCGCTTGGAAAAATACTGCTCTTTGGAATGAGCACATTAAGGCTAAAATTGCAGAGAAAACCCTATTACAACTTTATTGCTGGCAAATTGGAACCAAACCTTGTCTGTATATCAATTACTTAGAGTTACCACAGAGATAAATCCTTTTTTTTTGTATAGGCTCAATCTTGAAGACAGTGATGAGAAAACTCCTTATTATACCCTACCAACATCACTAGGTTTTCTTAGCAATTTCAAGAAATTGTCAATTAAGTTCTTTTTATTAGGTTCCAAAAGCTGTTAAGTCAAACACAAATCTATCATAAGGCTTGTAACAGCATGTTATTTAGGCACATTTCAATGTTACACTCTTTCATTATCCACCTACCCAAACCCTAATCAAAAGTTCCCATAAAGTGAAGGAGTTTTCAGTTCTCCCATCTCAAGGTTCAGATAAATTTAGAACTCTCATTTCTTGCAGCTGGTCATATGAATAATACCCATTTAAGTGAGAAGAAATATTATTTAGATAGTTTTAGACACCAATGCATTTGCTTACAAGATCATTAAAGCAGAAGGACACGCTACTGTGTCATTGCACAAAATAGTTAAAGCAATAATATTTATGAATTCTACCAAATTTTAGTACAAATGTAGTTTTACAGCCCTTGCTGCCAGGTAGGGTTTCTTTTAGACAAACATCTACCTCTAAAAATTATAGTTGATAAGGAAAGCTCCTGTTCAGATCCCAGAGCTGCAGTACTGAAATAGGCTGTACTCCTTGCTCCCTGACTTAAAAGAAATTAAACTCTTTGTAGGAATGACGCTTTCAAGTCTCCAGAAAGAGTAAAGGGCCAGTTATTTCATATAGAAACAGCACAATGAAGACATAAACAGGTCTGCTATCAAGACAGCTGCTTGTCAGATGTCAGAGTACCTGAGCAAAAGGAAGGGGGAAGGAAAAGAAAAGAGACATAATTTTGATTAAAATCTATGTCCAGTCACTTTACTTCAATATTGTACAGTGTTCACATTTCAGACTACATGTTAAATGAGACTTACATTCTGTACCCAGTGTTGCATGATCCAGATTTATTAATAAAGGAATTGTATGGTACTCCATCTCAGCATCCCACCTCTCAAAAGAAACTGGAAATTATTTTGCAGTCATCTAGTTGGTCCTCACAAACTGATGAACAGGTCCTCACAAACTTTTGTTTGAATAGAAAGAACAACATACTATGAGTAGGAACATCTTAACGTTAAAAATGCTACCTAGATGTGTTATAGCTAAAGGCATAGCTAGAGCGACTAAAGACACCTTAAAATAAATTAACACGTTGCAAGAGAGGAGATGTAAGTACTTGTGCATGGGAAACAAAGCAGCAGAAAGATTCAAAAGTTACAGCATAGTCTTTTGTGCTCAAATATTTATTTTTTTTTCCTTTGCTTCAAGAGCTGGCTTCACGTACAGCCATCCCAATTCATTCTATAGCATCCTGACTAGTTGGTCACAGGCTAACGACATTTGAAGAGGAAGAAGGTCAAAGCTATCATTACAGTGGTGACAACCAATCACAGTGAAAAAAAGTTTTATTTATTACACTTAATATAAGAAACCTTTACTGTGGAATATAATTGCACTGTCACTACACACCAGAGATTTTTAATCCCCAATCATTTCAACATATTTTACACTTCATTACCTTTTCAGTTAGATATTGCAAGAAAGACTCTCTTGAGTCTACACAAAAGCCTTAAAAATTCTACTATTTTTTACTCTCATATTTCACCTATAAGAAACAGTGGATGATGAATTTCAGTGAAGGAAAATACACAAATTCTGCAAGGTAGGTTAAGAATATAGAAGGAAAAAATTAGCCATAATATTTTGTTACAGTTTTAAATAGATCTAACATTTTGCTTCTGAAGCCACAAAATCAGAAAATATCTGTAAGATGTTTATAAGAGCTTGGGTATGATACTGTGGCACACAGCACAGCATTATCTTAGCCAAACCAAATGAACTGCATATCTCCCCAATAATGCACAGGGCTCTAACAAACAAATGCAAAGTTATATTGCCTGTAGGACAAGATTACTTCCTGTGATTCTCATCAATTCTAATAAGTGTCACTGTGAAAAGGTAAACTATTGTATCACTGTGGATTTTATTCCGTAAAAAATCTATCACATATGGTCATTTTTCCCCATAATATAGCTCCCATGCCTTATTCTGTACTGACTGAGTATAAACTAGACTTCATAACAAAAAAAAAATATGCTCTTGACATAATGGGGGTGGTCTAGTTAATTATATCATGACACAAAAATACATTTTTGTATTCTTTCAGTTTTTTGTTGCTAAATTGGTAAAGTAGGCCCTGAAATACTAATTATGGAAAATACTATACACATGGAAAGAGATCTATTTTGCTCCAAGTTTATCTTATTTAGGTATTCATTACAATCTCCACTTCAACACAAATGGACCATGCAATAAATAATTTTTTTAAAAAAAATTAACACACCACAGCACTCTTACAACAAGGAAACCTCTGACCTCCCTACACTAGATTTTACCAACATGTCCACAAATCTAAAAACATCACTTTTTTCACAAGATTTTTTCAAGTACACATTTCTTTTTAGAAACAGCCTGTTTGCATTCTCATAAAATAAAATTACACTTCTTCAGTGTCAAAGAAGTAGAAACACAGTTTGTGACATATCAAAATAGTACACTTGAAGAAAGGCAGTGAATAACCAAAATAGAATTTGCCTTTTTTCTTTTATTTTTTCTTCTGAGTTGTGAAATTTGTAAGCATTGTAAAATAAAGTAATATGGTCTAAATCATGAATCTGTCTGATCTTTATTCCACCAAATTATTTCCTTGACAAAAAGATACACGGAAAGAACCCTTTAAATTCTAGTAGAAGCAAGAAGATAGTGCCTAGGAAACAAGGAACAGTAAAGAAAATATGAGAAAATCTGAATCTGAAATAATTTAGAAAAACTATAAAATAGAATGATAAAAATAGAAAAAAATAATAAAAAAATCTCAAAAATTACTTCTGGTCTACTTTCCACCATCTCAAGACTCGTTAAAGCAACATGCTGAAATCAAGTAGATGTAAAACACAATACAAAAATATGTCCTTCACTTTGAAGACTCATTCAGAAGCTTTATTCTTGTAATAACCTGCCACAATAGTAAAAAGTATTCTGGAAAAATGCATCAGAGTTTGTCTTTCCAGACAACCTTGGGGTATCAGCATCAAAACAAATTAATTCTGCAGTGGAATCCTGATCTGTTGAAAATAACTTGCTATTTTCTTTGGAAATGGAAGGACTGGCACTATTTTGACATTGAGTTTTGCCACTAGTTTTGCTGCACCTAGATTTCACTTGCTGACTGATCATTTACCATGGGAATTTATTTTTGAGAGGCCATTCTTTAGGTTGTTTTGAGCTAAACTGATAAAAAATTTGGCTATCAGAACACTCCACATAGATATGAGACCCAGAATAACAATACAAGCTGATGTCTACCAGCAGTTCAATTGAATAATACTCTTCAGTGAAGGTATTTCATATTTATACTGATGTAAATATGACATAGCTAGAGGAATGTGAACTCCCCAGCTGGAGTTTTACTAGGATTCATCAACTACAATGGAGGGCTTATCCACTGGAATCTGGTTGGCGTGATATAAAACATCAATGACTAAACCGTCACTGCCGGTAAATTCCGTTTAATCAGCAGACTGATGAGTCAGAAAGGAGCTTAAGGTGAGGAAACTAAAAGGTATTTAGTATTTTGCACTTAACTCTTTAAATGTTTCCACAAGGCCCTTTCTAACGTGAGAGAAGTGTGAAGGAACAATATGCTAAGAGGATAAGTGATTTGTCATGAGTAGGAATTTAAGGTGATTTCCCCCCACATTCAATTCTCAATTCTCCTTTCAGGGGCAATGAACCTTTTGGCAGTAGAAAGAGACCAGATGGAGCCTTTGTTTACCTCTGGTTCACCTGGAGTTTGTTCATCTGAAAGCTGGAATTTTCACCCACTTATCTATGAACAAAATGGGATCTAGACAAGCAATTGGACATCCAGTGACTACACCTATCAAAGATACAGAAATCCTTTTTCCTGCAAAAGGCAAGACTAGCTGAGGCTTACAAGAGATAGTCACCTTTTTTCCCATCTAACATCATTTTTACAAGCTTGAGATATGTTGAAGAGATATGTTGGATACTAGAGCATCTGGTGATGAAGATGTCACACAGAGAGTAGAGTCTTCTCACCTGACCAAGGATATAACAAACATTGAATCCTACCATTCATTTCCACTTCTGTATATATGTATTTTCCTCTTGTGCTTCAGCGTTTAATCAGTTTTAGAATCCTAGAACTGACATAGGAAATACACCAGTAAACCAAAGTAACTTGAATAATACTCTCAACATAAAAATCACCTGTCTATAATTTCCAAAAAGATGAGGTTAATTTAGAAAACTTTCTCATTGATAAACTTTCTTACTGAAATTTTCTTTTCTTTTTTTTTTTTAAATGGCCAGACTAGCTAGATGTCCTCTTCATAGAGAAAGTAGTATCATGGGGATTTGCATATAACAGACTATTGTATACTAGAGGGATTTGTACATAAAAATTAAAGAATGTTTAGAAATGTGAGAATTTCTAGAGGTACTGATATTTTTACAGCCGTGGAGATGACTTTTCTTTATGCAGGTAAGGAATATACACATTTTCTGAAACTCCTTTGACAAAAAAAAAAGTAGATAAGAACTCAACCAAAAACATTTGGTAGGATTTCATAAGTATACATGGACACTAAAATTTCTAGATTAAATTAAGTAACATTAAAATAATCAGTTTGGTAATAGAAGACTATTTATTAGTTTGTCACATGTTTTATTTTTCCTTTTTTGCATCTTCCTGTTGGTTTCATTCTTTTCTGCTTGCACCTATTAGCACTGATTTCAGGCATCCAGTGTTATAACAACAGGTGAAAAATGGCAGCATTTATATGCTGGCAAAAGGCTGGATCATGCTGAACTGGTACAAAAGACAGATTTTTAAATATGAGAGGACTGCAAAATTATTTTAGTCTTTAACAGAAAATTGTCAGAACAGCAGACAAATGCTAAGAACTGACTTATTTAAAGCTTTAACACTATTTTCATGTTGAATCAATATGCGTGTCTAGAACCTTGTTTAAGAAAACTATTCACCATGCAAAGTTTTAAATGCACAATATCAAAGAATAATTTTTGACATTTTGATTCATACATGCTTATAAAGCTCCAAGACAACATGGTTTAATTATAAAACATATTTCTACTGCCTTAGTCATGCCAATTAAATTTGATTGGATACTTTCTTTATTCAACAAGCCCCTTTCATGTCATTTTAATTTACTGTCAAAGCAGCCTGAATATTGGAAACTAAATTATTTACTACAGCCCATAAGCCAATAATGTTCCATTTGTCTCTTACAGAGGGAGACTAGACTAACAAGATTATTAAGGACATTACTTGTAATAGCGAATGTCCTTCACTTTATTTGAGCTTCATGCTGTGCTTTCAGAGATCATACTTCAAAAGAGCTCCATTTCATTCCATCACAGAACTTCTGATATAAATTATTCTTTACTAGCTTTGTAATACTGTGATCATAGAGAAAGTGGACCTGATCTTGTTGGGTAAAAACAGAAGCTTCTTTTCTGAAATAACTACAGAGTTTATTTGTGTTAAACACCTTTGATGCGCTCCCTTGTGCCAATAACACAGACCAGGCAGAAATCAGCTGAATTTATCATACAATGATGACATCTCAGAGATTTAACTCACAAGGGCTTTAGTTGTCTATGCAATGATTTCAAACCAAATTCTGCAATCTAATGCATGTGGCTAAAATCAATCTTGTAAATTCTTTAAAACACTGTGTAGAGAATGCAATAGCAGCAGAACAGACTTAAGGAAACCAAAATATCTAGGATTTCACAAAAGGAGACTTGAAAAATAGATTACAAATTGTCTAAGTTATAAGCCTGTCATACAGACTGAAAAATTGATAGAGGATTACAAACACAAAAACAGACAGAAAAGATACTAAGCTGGGGATGGTAATTCTTGTCTTAATATTACATCCACTCTGCCTTTTTGTTACGATTCAAGTTCAGCAAGACTCCAAAATAGATTATTAACTCAAAGCAAACGAATTATGTAGTTTAAATCCATGGACCTGCTTACATGACTAAACACATTTAAATCTTTTTCTTAACTCAGATTTGAGGTTTCTTACTTGTGATACTAAAAAGTCTTTCAAAAATCAAAAAAGGAGTCATGAAAAGCAGAAGGGTTTTAAAAACTACCTAGAAAAAGTCTTCAACTTTAGAAAAAGCAGTTATTATATGGGGGGAAAAAACCTCCTTCAAGAACAAAGAAAGAAAGGTAGAAGATAAGGTAATTCCTCTATCCTCACAGATATACACTAGAAAAACACCCCAACTTGTGCAATGCACTGCATGCTGAATTTCAGATACCAGCATTAATGAAGAAGAAGCATTACTAGCCCCATTTCTTCTGCATAAAAGACTGACTATCCTGAGCTAAGAAGATAAATTTGAAATACTTGTGAAGAAAGAAACAGGAAAATAGCTTAGGACCAGTACTGTAAGTATTGCCTACTTACTAGCGCTGTGAAAACTAGGATTATGTTGGGTTTGCCATTTTTGTCCGTTTCAACTGCCTTCTGCTTTGATGAAAAGCTCATATGATACAATGTGAAATCTGTGAAAGAGGAAGATGATGACAACCTCTCTTCATATTGTCAAAAAAATGATGGAATAGACAGATAAATCAAATTCTTAAAAATCTGAAAGATCTTGGAAACATTCACAAAAATTAGGAACAAGTATAATTTTTTTAATTTAATCTACTAAGAATGTACTTTCCTCGTTATTTCCACATGCTTGCTAGGTTACCCACTCAGAAAATTCATTAGTTAGAAGCTTTTACATAATGTCTGCTTTTTGCAAAACAAAACAAAACCAAGTTCCTGAATATGCAGAAATAGAAAGTAGGAAAAGACAACAATAATGTTTTATTGACGAAAGCACTTTCTTATGATGGAGGAGGGCGTAAGGTGATAATTTAGTGTTCCAGCACAGATTTACTGGATAATGGCCAAATATTTCAAAGCAAACACAGCTGTAATATTTATGTTAAAAACAACAGGCTAGGGTGGCAGTCAATCAGACATTCTGTATCCTTCAAGTACTGACAATAAATTGTTTTTTTCCATGCAACAGAAAGATTGCTAAAGTGTAACATGACAGAAACCTTTGAGAAAATGGTGTTGTCCTTATATGAAGGATTTTTTACTTGCTTTTTCAAGTACCTCTTAAAGGCAATCCCATTCACCAGCATCACTTAATGATTTTAACAGAACTGGAAATGAAACTGAGAAATATTACTGCAAATAATGCTGCTGCTGTTAATGCCCAAATCCATAAGAACAGAGAGAAAGTTTAATTATTTAGATCTTCAAGACCATCTTGATTCTTTTTACAAACTTGTACTGGAACTGTGTATGTTACACATATGAAACTGTGTATGGTATGCATATAAAGAGTGTGTGAGAATAGTTAATATCTGCTCTAAACAACTGAGCAGAAACTTGCCTTTAAATAGAGGACTTTATCAAAGAGAGAATTGTGGAGTTTGATTTCACAAAACTGGATACAGCAAACACTCTCTTTTTATTCTCTATGGTAACACATCTAGGCAACACATCTACTTCATCTGCTGTAGTAAAAAACGTACTGGGACATACAAAGTCAAAAATTACTCAGTGGTGCACTTAAAAAAATAAAAAAAACTCTTGTTGTAAGGTTTATACATTTAAATGCATTTTACAATTCTAGTACACTTAAGATATGCTTTCCTACTAATGTTTAAATAAGAGCCCTAAGGCTTCCAGTTTACTTATCAAACCCCAGAAAATTTGATAGGATATACAATCTTGAAAATTATACAGAATTTATGTTTTTCATGTTTAGATTCATTATCTATAGTGTTAAATCTAGATGTATTTCAACAATTTGAAAGTTAAAAACACAGACTTGGTGATTTTTATTCAACATCTACTGATGCAAGAGAATCCAAGCAGAGAATGAGCATTTCTTTCAAGGCTTGGAAAAGTTGTTATCTATTAGTTGCTCACACAGGACAAGTATAAATATTTCCCAGATAATATAAAAAAGAGCAAAAGAAAAATCAAGAATTTTAAAAAAAGAAAACAAGGCCCAACCCTAAATTCAAAGGATAAATCCCACAATGTATATGTAATTTTCTATGAAACAAGAGCATAAGTTCTAATTGTTAAACTGAGTCTTACAAGCTGCATGCCTAATCAACGTTTTAATCCATTTTTATAAAAATATTTTTTTAAAGAAATATGCTTAGACTGCATGATATTCTCATATTATGCAGGACTAAGCACAAATTTAAAAAAAAAAAAAACCAAACAAAAAAACCAAACCAACCATACTGAAATATATTTTGCATTACTATATAAGGAAAATTAAATTTGTCTACAATATACATATGTGTTTCATTTAGGTACTTTATGCCTGCATGTATGCATTAATATACATGTAATATAGGCATGAACAAAAGTATAAAAATATACTATAATCAAATGAGTCATTCTAGCAATTCTATCCCTGGGAAAACACATAAGTGTAAGAAATTAATACGGTCGCCATACATACATATATATATTTATAAATACCCCCAGGACACATATAATAGGAGCTGGAATTCATCTCGAGGAATTTTGAAATCCAGTCTCCAGGTTTTTATCCCAAACATTTATTTCATTTGGGCCTACGTGACAGGAAACCCTTCTTTTTTTATATTCGTGTATGCTTTTGATAAACATAAAGCTAAAATAATTCAATTGTAAATCAGGCCTTGTAAAACTATATAGAAAGATGTCCAACAAGTAGTTTCATGTCACTTTTCTTGATTTATGTTACAGATGTGTTTGCATTAAAAGACAAAAAGGCTGAATTCTTTAACATTTTAGTATGAAAAAATATGTGCATAAACTAATGTGGGGTTTTTTTGTGATTGAACTTTATACACCATGTTCCATTTTGACTGAAACAGTGAAATAACTAGCATGTTGCCTCTCTGAAGCCGAAAGCAATTTCCTTTTCTAATTTTAGTTATGCAAAGCCTATGGGCATCATCAGCATTTAGTAATTAGTTTTATAATTACTGCTGTTTTGCTCACTGTCATTCAATTTTTCTTACAACATGGTCTGGGATTGAAACATCCCACATCCACAGCTGTGTAAATTGCCATCCATTTATAAGACAAAAAAAGTAACATTCAACATACATCATTATTCAGTCAAGAATGTGTTATTGGTACTTAGGTGATGCTTTGAGTACATAAACTGCACAGTAAAATACAAAGAAAAATATATTTAAAACACTTAATAAATGCTATATAAAACAGGAAATCTGGAAAATCTAAATGGGAAACAAAAGAATTTCCATTAAATGATATTTCAGATTACTATCAATACCAATATCTGTTCCAAATGAGGGAAAACAAATCTATTTTAAAATTAAAAAAGTTAAAAGACATATACTGAGCTGAAAAACAGTTGAATTCAGACCTCCTAATACTGTAGTTTGATCCTTATTGATAGAAAAATTCATAGGCTGGCAACTAACTGCAAAGTCATCTAACCAAGAATTGCCTATCAATACAGTGTCCATAAATTTAGATATGATACTCCAAAGTATTTGATGTCATTGGCCAGTTAATTTTATGAATCCTAAAAGTACAAATGGGTTTCAGTATGACATATCTGCTTAAACCCAGCAATTTCTCTTAAAGAGGTTATATCACAGCAAAATTAGAGATTGACTAGAATTCTTACGTTGCTATCTTAAAAATATTATATTCCAAATTTTATATTTTCTTAAATTTCTAATTTGAAATATTGTATCAATTATGTTTTTTAAAGACAAGAAATGTAATAGTCAAATAAGAATGAAAAATCTATTTTTTCTCCTTTAAAAAATCCCCAGAATTTCCTCAGTGAGCAAGAAATACTATATTCTCTAGAACATGGTTTAAAAAACAATGATCACGGAGAGAAGAAAGACCCACAGAAGGTTCTGCCAGTGTCAGTCAGCTACCAGGGATGCCAAGCTGCTGGAGCAGAGCTGTGTTCTGATGGGAACCTCCTTCCCTCAGCAGGGTGACACCAGAGAGCTCCAGCAGGAGCAGGACATCCGCAATGGGACCACTCGTACTTCATTCCTTCCTTCCTAACAGAGAGCAGAGTAATGAAGTCTTTTTCATCTTATCCCCTACCCTTTGTCAAGCTTAGCTAGGAGAAAACAGCTGCTAATAAACATAAAGCTGTTACACACAAAGGGCTAGACTGTGCTCAGCCCAGTGAAGGGATAGATATGCTGCTGCAGAGGAAAAATTTAGGCAGATTGTTTCAAGGATTTTTGTGGGAGTGCCTGCTATTTTATGTTTTGTGACACAGCTAAAGTCTTGCATTTTTTTCAAGTGAGAAAATAATTCTAAACATTTTTTTGCTACAAAAAAAAATGTTTATTTAGAATAATTCTCGGTGAATATATGGCATTCAGTATGACCCGAGTCAGAAAAATTCATTGTTTTCCCAAAGAGCAAAATTTTTAGACCCTGAAAAACACCAGCCAAACACTTTGGCTCCTACAAAGTATGAGATCCTCAGAGTGGAGACTCAGGCAAGCACCACAGTGGATGTTAAATGCTCCTGCAGAAGGTACCAACTGCTCTTACCCTACAGATTAACAGTCACAGCCCCCTTCACACCGATCCCACAGATCATTCGGAGCCCACAAACTGCCATCAGAAGCCTCTCAACCGTACTGGTGCCGCAGGCAGGGGCTGGGATGGCCCTACACAGGGTTCCCAGCTCAGCTGTTCCACCAGCACAGCCCAAAGCTCTCAGGGGGCTGCAGAGCCCAGCCCAGCCCCAGCCTGGCCAGCTGCAGCCCAGCAGAACCGCAGCTCCCTGGAGGCTGTGCCTTGCCAAGGGTGCTTGTCCCCAGGGATGCAGGTCAGCCAGGAGATCTCTGACACAAGCATGAACCGTGCCTTTGAAAGACTGATGCCTGCACACCATATCAATAACTGGCTTTCATCTTTTCTGAATTCTTTCTGTTCATTTTGGAGTCTTTGGGATTCTTTTTTCCTTTTTTTTTCCTTCGTGTATGGGCAAATATCATTACCACCTCTGTTTCCCTTTGTTCCTTGAAAAAACCCAGAATGCACATTATTTTTGAGCAGAAGAAATAATTTCTGCTTTTGAACCGCTGAAAAAAGCCAGGTGAGGGATTATCTGGCTATATGTAACTATATCGTTCTTTCAGGGAAAAACAAAAGAAAACAAAAAACCCCAACCCAGGAATCCAAACACAAAATCTGTGAAATGAAAATTCATGTACCTGTGCCTCGGAGGTTTTGGCCTTCATTACCAAAACACATAGATCCACATACAAAGCTTTTTCATCTCTGAAATATGCAACAACACTTTTATCAAAACTGCAGGAAACACACCTGAATAAAACCCAGTTATTTCTAACAGAACTGAAGTATTGTGTGCACTGATACACCATTCAAGCTGGATGAAAAGCATGTCCTACACAATGTCTCCCACTTATTTGAATGACATGCTACACAGTATTTTTTTTTAAAAAGCTGCAAAATAGTCTCTTCATGTGTTGTTCAGGACAACTATTACTAATGTATGGGAATATCATTACAGTAAAATATTTTAGAATATGTTATTGGTTGACTACAGACTATTTAGATACCTGCTGACACGTGGGGAGACAATTTTGTGGCAAAAAGCTGGGAGAGGAAGTTGAGTTAACCCTCCTGCACTACAGACACGGAGAGCTGCTTAGGAAATTCTGCCTGAAAACACCCTCTTCGCTTCAGATGGATCCAGTAAAACAGTGCAAAGGGGGAACAGACCATGCAACAGTGAAGAAATACTGTCTGAAGGATGGAGCAGATAACGTAAGTTATTAGCTGTAGCACTCTTTTTTGCTAGCTTTTGAATACACTCTGCAGTAACATGTGCAAAGTATTTTGAGAGCTTCAAATTACAATTCTCGTACAAATGTGAAGAAGTAATATTGTACATTCCAGAAACCTCTTCATTCATAAAATATTCCTGACCATATGTCTGTAAGCTAATAGCAATCACCAAAATGGCATGAAACATGGCACAAAAAAGTGTGAAAAATAACACATGACAGAGATCTGATACATCTTCAGGGAGAAGTTTCAGGGGAAAATACTCCAATGTCAGCAACATTCAGTGGCTATCAGAAATTTATTTCTTCTCATTTTGTCATTACCAATTAATCCTAACTATACTGACAGTAAAAGGTTAAAAAGGAAATAAATTAAGATTATTGTCAATCATTACATACAGAAAAATAATTAACTCAGTATGTTTATTTATCTATTTTTTGCTAGTTGATTAAATGAATGATTGATGACAGGTTCCTTGTTTTCTTTTCCTTCATTTTGTCAGTATAAATGATCAGTATGAAACTAAACGAAGACATTAAATTGAAATTGTTAGAAGCACAAAATATAAAGCAGATGGATCCAGATTACTTCACCTCACTTGTTACTTTAGTGTAACTTAGGAAAATGCATTTATATGTACAAAGAGAATTCCATTAATAGCAGAAATAAACAATAACCTGACTTACTTTCCTCTCAGATATTACATATTAATATTCAAGCTTCCCTTTTAAAGAAGAGCCTTTTAATAATTTTGTAGAGAAATTGTGTAAATGAATTCACTTATCCTATTTTCCTCAGATAAATAGGAAATGTATCACTGGATAACCCATGGCTAACAGTTTGTGCAAAGATGCCAAAGCATTCTTAAATGCTGACTAGAGTTCTGGAAAACACAACCCTAGTATAAAGCTTTGGGGAAGATATAAGGGAAAATATGGGCACAGTCAATTGAAAAATTGTCCTTTGGGTAATGTGAGAGGAGGGAAGAAAGTGAGCCAGAGAGTCAGCGGTCTCTTGCCTGCCCATAAATGTGCACTCAGCATCCTCCCAGCAGAGAAATGACGAGTTAGCCCACTACATATGCAAGGATTTTCTTTTCTCACTCACTTCACAAGAAAGAGAAGCAAGACCTGAGTTCTAAAATCACTCCAAATTTTTGAGGACAGATGAAATCCCAGGACTCTGAAGTGAGGACTGAAGCACAGTTTCCCTTGAGCTGACCAAGAAATTGCTGGCTGGGCTAGGAAAGTTAACTGAGTGCTACTGCATTTTTGAAAGTTAAAGGAATTGACCCAGAAGTCTGAGGAGACTGCTTTTATATGGGATTAAAAAGAAAGTAAAATATCTTTCTCCCAGAGCCATTCACAGTGGTAAATGGTTGAAAGCCTGAAACATTTGTTACTTACAGAATTTACTGTTGAGAACACAACTGAAGGAAGTCACTGGCAAAATCTCTGGCTTTCTTTCCACTTCTGAAGAAGCTACCTGACTCTGAAGTAGCCATTTATTTTTGCTGAAGACGTGTCGCATCTCTTTTCACTGCTTGGAAATGCTAGAGGCAGCTGAGCTCAAAGCATGTGGACAGTCTGAGTTCACTCAACTCTAATTTTGAACCAGAGGAAGTGTGAGTTAAGGAGGAATTCTTTTCTTCCTATCCCCATACAAATTCTGGCTTCAGTTAATATGCTCTCTTAGAAAGTCAGTTACTTTTCCTCATAGATCCCTAATTTCTGTGCACCACAGTATTAGGATTGTAGAGGTGACTCTGAGGCAGGTTTGGCTTGAAGGGAACCATTTGTGTGTGCTCAGGAAGGATCCTCTAAGCTCGCTCAGTTTGGCTGTGCTGTGGTTTCCCTTGTCCAGATATGAAATTGATACCAAACATGACAGTTCAAGTTTTCTGGATAAGACAGGTATCTGACTGGAAAGTATCATAAGGAACTTTTCAGACAACCCTGAACAGTTTTTTTTCCCAGAAATCTCCTGAAGTCTGTGGGTAAGATAATAGTGCACTTGTACTATCCTGGCCCATTCAATATCCTAACTGTGAAATCCACTTTCCCCAGAAGAGTACTTCCCCAGTCTCACCCTGTGGTACCAGTTCTCTATGTTCGGGTCTTACAACCTATTCCTACTGAAAGAATTATGCCATTGAAACAAAATAAAAAATAAAGGGTAACTTTCAGTATTCACAATTATTCATGAGAATTCACTCTTGACATCATTCAATCCATATCAGCAGAAGGAATCCAGAGCCACATCTCAATGAGACAAACATTCAGGTTAATTCCCAAAGTAAAAAACAGAAACAAAAATAAAAAACAACATCAAAATGGCATGTCCATGTTACATGAAAATATATATCAAATACATGTCTCTGGGTTAAACCAAAGATTATCACACTGGAATACCTACTGCAATTTTTACTTTTGGTGTTTATGACAGTTACTGAAGTAGTCTTTTCAGCTGTGGTTTCCTTCATTCTCAAAATATGTTAGAAAATTGGATACAACTCAAGTAAGAGCTACAAGAGTGATTAGACTTCTAAAAGTCATTCCCTATAGTGAAAGACTAAGAAAGCTCAATTTATTTAGTTACTGAAAAGAAGGTTAAGAGGATCACAATACCTACATGTGGAAGAGATTTCTGACAGTAGGCAGCTCATTAATCTAGTGAAAAAGGCATAACAAGATCCAGTGTTTGGATGCTGAAGCTGAAATAAGACTACAAATGAGGCACACTTTTTTCACAGTGACAGTAATTAACCGTTGGAACAATCTGCCCAGGGATGTGGTTGATTCTTTATCATTTAAATGCTTTACACCAACATTAGATACTTTCCGAAGAGATAAGCCTATGCGTCAAACAGATGCAGAAAATACTGGATGAGGTTCTGTCTCGGGTCTGCAAGAAGTCGGCCTGGATGCTTATCAGAGCTGCTCAACACTGTAGCTCAACACAACAGTGCTACAGGTGCTCTGCACTCCCAGGAGCAGTCCTCTCACACCATCACACCTGCCCTTGGCAGGCAGTTCAGCTCACACGGAACAAACACTGTCTCCAAAATTCACCTTCCTGTTTCACAGGTAAAATGAGAGCCCTCTCAAGGCAGATATCTCTTCACAGATCATCCCATGCCACATTCACTGTCTGGCACAATTACTGCTGGAGACCAAAACACACCAAAACCACCAGTAAGTGCATAGTGTACTTATCTTACTTCGTGTACAAAGCTGTTTGAGCACTGACTTTCCCAGATGCTTCCACCCAAGGAACACCTCTTGGGCTGACTCCAAGCTAATGACGAGTGAGTAGAGCACAGCAAATCGCCTCTCAACATAGCTGCCTCTATGTAAAATTCAGCTCCTTTATGTCTTATGAGTGTTGGAGAATCAAGAAGCTCCATGAGGATGTTGAAAAAACCAACTAAAACCAAATTAATGATGAGGTTAGGTGAGCTGCTAATTTTCATCTCAGCTCCTTAGCAGCATTCGTAAAAGAAAACTTGCCCTTTAAATCTTCAGGATAGGATGTTGAAATAAAAGAATAGCAGAGGTAAAAAAAAAAGGTCAGAGAGACAAGCTACAAAAAGCAGGACAAGAATAATAAATAACAGCACTGATACACAAAATAAGCAGAAACAGCTGGTATATAGAGGTAAAGAAAAAATGCTGTTTGAAAGTATTTAATAGATGAAAAAAATTATTTTCAGAAGAACAAAGCTAAATACCCCATTTATTCACCTCTAGGAAGGGATAGAAAGAACCATTTAAAATGTAAATAAAAATTATGTCCTCGGAATGTTGTAGGAAGGTGGAAATGCACAGAAATTAATTGCACCTGGACTTGCCATACAATATACGTGCTACAGACTTGTGTAGATTTTTTTAGAATACCTAGTTATTATATTTTATTTTTTTTTGACACTTAAAAGATTCTCAATGGACTACAAAACCTTTATAAATTACTAAAGGTAGGGTTTCTTTATTATGAGATACACCTAATTAAGACAATATAACACCAAGATTCAATATAAAATGGATTAGCAATATTCTTCCTCTTTGATTTCTTCATTACCTACCCTGACTGAAAATCTTCATGTTATTCTGAAAAATATCTCTTCATAGACATCGGTTAAATTTCTAAATGTGTTAAACTTCCTTTCATTAAACGCAGCATTCTTGCAAAGGACATGAAGACAGTGTTATTGGTTAAGAACTGCACTCCTGGTCTTAGGACATGGGAAGAGGGCTCTGTTCCCTGCTCTAACACACACTTCTCTTGGGATATTGAAAAGTCACTCTTGGCTTTGCAAATGTGCTCAGCAGCTGCTTCTTATGATCAGATTACCAAAGTGCTGAAATCTTTTGAAAATCCAGCTATTTATTTTGTTGCTGAATAGGATCAGAGATCTTTTGAAATCTGCCTCCAGTTGGAGTGCTGTGCTCTTTTGAAAAGCTAGCCCTAAATCTGTATATGCCTCAATTTCTCTATTAGCATTATCAGCACTGTTCTGCATCAAGAGGATGAGAAACAGCTCACATACACAGTAATTCAAATTTGAAAGGGGATATATAGATGTACAATTGCTCTTATAATTGTAAAAATACAACATATACTTATAAAAGAAAATAAAAAAGCTGTTCCTGATTTTTCCTAACTTCTGCACAAATGGTTTTCTTTAAGATCTACAGTGATGTAGTGTTGACAGTATTATTCTACTTGCTATAGGCAAAGTTTGGGAATTGTCTGTATGTACTGAAATGTGAGCAAAGATACTTCTCTGCCTTCCTTTCATGGTTATAAATATGTGTTTAACTACTTTACAGATGATGAAATAAGACACAGAATTTTGTACTTGCATGTGGTACCATCCCATGCAAAGCAAAGCAAAAATCATTTTTATAGGATTCAAGAAGAATGCAAAGTGACAACACACGCATGCTTGTGCAGGTGTAAGAATTATAGGGAATGATGAGCTTAAGTACTGAAATTAAGGTAAGAATTTTCTAGCAGCTCCATTCAGGACAACTCTGGCATAACTGGTGTTTAAGTATTTGGTGAGGCACTTGCCTTTCTTTCCTTCCATAGGAACAGAAAGTGCAGTGACTGAAACCTTTGAAATTTAAAATAAAAATATTCACTTTGGCTCAAAAGCTAGCAAATAAACATAAAATTACGTTTCTTAAGGGAGCTTGATATTTTAAAACAACACAAGTTCCCCAGCTGTGTAGTAATTCTTATTTCGCTTGTGATCTCGGGCAGATAGAGAGGCTTACATGTTCTCTAAATTGTAAGCTCTATATGAAGGGTGTTCTTTAATTACTGACAGCTAATGAAAACAGTTTTTACTGATCTCTCTAATGTCCTGGGAAAGTCTTTACTATGGATTCATTGTATTCTGCTTTATATCCCTGATTGAAATGGGAGACCACAAGAGCATAGGGATTTGGTGGAAACTCGATTTCCTTCCTCTGGCTTCAAAGAGAACAGTTGCAGAAATTAAGCTGCGTTGATATTGTGGTCAAACTTTGGTCAGACTGTGGTTATGCTCACATACTATATAGATATAAAATCACTGCACTTTGGTTTTTAAAACCGCTGGATCTACCGTCAGTATCTAAATCTTGCTCTGTTGATCAGAGGGATCTAATATAACTCTTACATGAAAATGAGTATTAATATTAAACACATATACTTCACTTCCAGGGCTCTATTATTTACTCCAAATACTGAGACAATCACTTTGAAAAATGCTAGTAAATGTATAACTGCAATCGTATGAGATGGAAAACACAGATTTTCTATTTAAAAAAAATATATATTTTGTGTTTTCTTTCATTTCAGACAAAATATTTTCTTAGAGTCATAATTTTTTACATGTAATATAGAGCGATGTAACTCTTGGTAAAACAAATATTGTAAAAGCCTATTCAATTACAGCGCTTTATTCACTCTAAGCATCCTCATCTGGTTTGTTGTTTTGGTTTTTTTTAAATCTGTTTGTTTGTGGGTTTTTCTAGGTTTCTGCTGCATTCATTATCAGTTGGTTAACGTATTTCTTCATACAGATGTATTTACTAGCCCTGCAATAGATATCCCTCAACAAAATGTAAAAGCAGGATTCATTCACTGGGAGATATATGGTAGAGGTTCAGATGACCCAGAAAACCAATAAGCTACAATAATAGAAGACTAAGCTCTGTGGAATGTAGCAGGGCTTTATGAATGTCCTTATATTCCCTGCCCAGCTGAGGAGACTAAGGTAGGAATGCTGTACTGAAACTGTTCAATCCAACCACAAGAACCAATTCCTCAACAACTTTCATTTGCAAAATGGTGCGTCACGATATTAAGCTTGACTGAGACTTTGTCCAAAGCACTCTTCATAGCAAAGACACTTTCCCTCTGTTCAGAGAAGGGTGAATAAAAAGACAAATAGAAGTTCCATCAGATGGTGCAATCTGCAGATAGCAACAGCCTTTTTTCATTTTACATATCAAAAACTACAGCAGTGATTACTGTTCCTGATTACTACAAGCAAAAAGCAGAACAAGCGCTTTTGGCACACCGGATTCATTGCACATCTGTAATTGGCTAACCCCATCATGTGAGTTATTTCAAAAAGTTATGTACACTGCACATATAATTTATGATAGTCATGCTTCTTAAAAAGACCACCTGGAGCTAACCCATGCAATATAAAACATGAATGTAAAAATCATATGGAAGCATTTTATTAAGAGCATTGGAAAAGAGGACTTTTGCAGCATTGACTTTTACACAAAAATTTCAAATGGATGAAAATCCATATCATTACAGTGAAAAGAAATTAATTTGATTTAAATTGAAACGTTTTCCCTGGTTTATTTGAGAATCACTATTAAGGTTGGAGCCAAAGCAACTATCAATACTCTACTCCTACTGATAAATTTACCTCTGCAAGTGTGAAGCCCAAGCTTTTGCCAAAACCCACTCAGCCAACACCATCAATGTTCTCAACCATGCATTGTAATGCAAACACCCACCACCTTTTAGCAGGAATGAGGAAAGTATGTTCTCAGCTTAGGAGTGAATTTTTGCTACTATGACTACTGTACACAGAAAGACAGGCACATCGAAGGAAGAACAAATAAAAGGAAAAGTTACAAACTTTGAATTTTCTTTTAAATATTAATATTATTCACCAGATTGTTTTCATAAAAAAGGCTGCATTAAGGATAACCACATGTAGAGAAAAATGCAGGACTACAAAAAGGAGAGCCCTGGACACTGAATACAAGAGGAAGACATTTTGCATATTTGGGGCTTCAGCTCTGGACTCAAAAAAAACCACCTCAAATGGCTAAGAATAGTAAACTATATTAAAAGAACATAATAAATATGCAATGTTATCCAAATCATTGTAACTACACTAGAAGAGAAAGGAAGATTAATAGCAGTGTAATAGAATGGGAATACAGTAGTTGCTGTGAGTGAGAGAAGAGACACTAAAGTCCCCTTTTCTATTTCCTTGCTCTTAAAACACTTACTTGTTTGGTTGGTTTCCTATTTAATTGTTAAATTTCAAGGTGGAGTTCTAGCAATAAACAACACTTCTAGGGACTGACATCTGACTGACAACATTTTAGAAAAAGTATTAATTTGTTATCAGCAGTAAATGTTTTGTGTCTCCACAGAAGTGATGGATAGAACTTTTTACGATACAAATAAACCACCATGAGAAAGTAAATCATTCACTCATTTCTGCTAGCAGAAGTGGAAGGATCAGGTAGGTTCTTTTTATGCCTTTCTTCATGGAAAAAAAAAAAAAAAGAGCTGAACTTGAAACGCTTTTCCCATTTTTTCTGTTCTGCTTCACAAAAACCCAGAACCCTTCAAAGTCTTTTAACTCCAGTAGCCTAGCATTTAGGACAGCAATGACAACATTAAAATAATACTAATTGTGATAATAGTAGTCATAGTAGGAATAATAATAACTACAACAACATCAACAAAAAACATTCTTATTCTGAAAAAAATAATTTTTAGTTTTGATTTCCTAAACTGCATAGATTGTTGTCTATAATCCAAACATCATTTTAATTTGAAAATTTTAAATCAGCATTCAAGCCATATTTATTCCCAGTTTCTTGATGATCATACCCAGAGCAGATTCTGTAGAAAAACAGAAACACCTTTCTTAATAGTAACTTTTACTTCAATCTTCTTTCCAAGATCAATTAATTTTATGGTTGATGTGTTTAACTTGGTTCTGCCAATATAATATTCTTACAGTATTTTAAAACCATAATTGTTACAACACCTAGGACATCAAGTGCCTTACAAATATTTCGGTATACGATGTTAACTAGATTAAAATTATTTAATTATTAACATTAATCAGTATCCTAGTTAACTGGACTTGTAATTTCAGACATTTAAGCTAGGTTTGTTTGATAAGAATTACTTTCCATTTATCCATGTTTGTTGAAAAAAATATAACAATCTTACTTTTATCCCTTTAGTGCAGGAAATTTCCCAATAATCTGCCTATAATGCTTTGAGGCTAAAACAGCTCACTACTCTGAACTTCACATCACCAGCACTTGCAAAGTGTGGATTATCCTGAAAATTGTATCAGCAACCTGAGCTAGAAATACTTGTAGAACTGATTCTGTACAAGCAAGCACTTAAATAAATCTTATCAAGCTCTTCTTCCTTTTCTGCATCATTAGATGTTTTATTCTATCTTACTGCTAAAGAGCCTATACTGTTGCCAGAATTATTTAACATTTCTAAAACACATAAACCCATTTCTTTCTTGATTTTTTCTAATCCCATTAGATTTTTTCTTAATGTCTCTACTTTTTCTTGCCAACATTTTGCAGCTCACACATTCCAGTTTATCTTACTATATACTTTCCTTTAATTCCCTAAGTTTTCTATAAACACACATACTTATTTTTTCATGTTAATTATTTTCTGTCATTCCACAAAAGGATGCAGTTTTAGAGTTTTCAGGTGCACAGGAAATTATAATTTCATATTTTTCTCTTTAGCAGTTCTAGTCTTAGGGGTTCCAGCTCTAGCTTTCATTCTAATTTTTTCCATCAAAATTTTTCCTCACAGTCAGCTTCACCCATAAGTTTCCCCACTAGGCAGTTAGTCCCCCAAATGCACTGAGTATATATACCCTCCTCTGTTAGCCAGATTTGAAATCAATTAGGTCATGTCACCGGACAACCACCAACTCTTAGTCCCATATTCAATTCACCTTTCCTATGGCAACGAGATTCAAACAAAACTACCTCATTCTGGATCCCATATCCTTCATACCAGAAAACCATCAACAATTATCACAGATAACATTCATGTTTTACCATATTTTACCTCCTGAAATTTCCAGCACTTGGTTTCTGTTACATTCAAAATAAAACTAACCATCTTTAACTCATGTAATAGGTTGAAGGCTAAGGTACTTCTCCCTATGGCTGCACTGCCACATAAAGAGGTTTACAATGGATAAACATTACGTTTACAATCAGTGGTTGATGCTGATACATAGTCAGAGCACGATACTGGCCTATATATAAACAAGGATCAGATTCTCATAAGAACAATGCCTGCAAGGCAGGGAGAAATAAATTACAGGGCTATCTGAATTCTCCAGCACAAGAACAGAAATTCTGCACAACAGATCTGGATTTGGAGACTCTTTTCACATCAAGGAATACCACCAATTCACCTGAGTTATCCTGTTTTCATCTGATTGTTTTTTTCACATAAAACTTTGAAAAACAATGTCTTAGGCCAAAAACAGTAAAGAAGAAAGTAATTCTTTGCTGTCACAGATGGTTTCCCTGAGAGAGCAGTGATGGGGTTCAGAATGGAAGGTGGTCTTACTGGAAGGCTTGTGGGTTTTAGCAGGGAAAGGCTTGCACTGTCTTGCCCTTCCTGGCTCAGAAGACAACACTCAATTTAAAATATAAAAGGCTAACAACAGGTAATGTTATTTAAAGTGTTTCCACAATAAGGTCATGCAGAAGAGAACTTACTCTTCTCTTCTAAGTGCATACATATCTAGCACAAAATTTATTAGAAAAAGATATTTAAATTAATGAAAGTAATTCCACTTGACATTTGGGATAACAATTACCGTACTTTCTAATTATCATTATTGCTTGTTTTCTTTCCCAGAGAATTCAAAGGGCTGGACTTATTTCCTCAACCCCAAGCCCCACAGTATGATATGACATCAAGTACATTTTCAGCCTAGACTTACATACTTTGTTTATTTTGAGAATGGAACCTCTGGAAAACATGCTACTTTGAAGGAAAAATGTGTGATTTTGTTTTAAAGTGTAATTTTTCTTCTTGTGTTTATCAATTTTTATTTTTTTTTAATCTCTGTACCGATGCAGACTTGCAGTAACGTTGAGTGATTTGTGGTAAGGAACTTTTCAGGGTTGTATTTACTTATATTGAACAGGAACAATTTGGGCGAGAAGTATTTCAATACACCACAAATACCTCTGAGAGCATCTGATTTCTCCTCCTAGTAATATATATCAATTCCAGAATAAAAATGCATAAAACTACCTATTTGCAGAACACAGAACACTGAAAGTAGAGATGGCTAAACTAAAAGTGAGATTCTTTACACAACCTACCAGTCAGTCAGTATTACTTACTGAAGACCTTTCTCACTCCTCAGCTATAATCTCTCACTCATCTCTTCTCTTACAGCAGAAGTAAGAGGGTTTTTTCTTATGTAGCATAAAATGTAAAGTTTTGGCTTGGAAAAATAAAAATTATAAACCCACTTTTAATTTGACATACCCAAAGTTGTCTTACGTATTCTAGTTTCCACATGTCACATCATTCAACAGCAAATAATACTTGTGGCCTTACAAAAACAATTGTATCTCCAAAGACAGAAATTAAGACCTCACTTGAATAAAAAAAAAAATAAAAAAAATTGTAATTATTTCAATGTTATCATGGCAAATTACCAGGTCAAGGATTCACAAAATTAGGCACAGAGTACTGGATGTAATTTCTGTGGCAAAAGAAACAGAAATTGTTCAAGGCAAAGGGTCATGAGCCTTCTTTTCATAGTGGAAGTGGTCCTGAGTCAGAACCAATGTCCCAAAGATTGCCCAAAACCAAAACCCACAGCATGATTTTACATCAGCCAAACACATTCAACACACTGTGGAAGATCACTGTGCCTCCCACTCCTCCGCTCCTTTTTCTTTTCACTACTAAAAAAAATAAAAACATTAAAAAAAAGAAAAACATGTGGCTTGGCAAAAAGACCCACAATAAAAAGAACATGAAAACTTGCATGATTTTGAATGCTTTGAGAAATAGTTTTTGCTAAAAGTACTATGAAATTTTAAGTCAATAATTTGAAGACAATATTCCAGAATACAAAGGTCCTCACAAGAGTTTGATGTTGCAACAGGACTACAAGGCCTAGTATCATATCAGAATGCACATGAGAATTTCAAGTTCCATGCCCCATAAAGTACCACTTCCTGACTGAAAACACAGCATATGCTATGAAAATACTTCTATTTCCAGACAACTTCCAGAAAGCTCACATTTGAGTTCAAAAAACTGATATACAGCTCATTTACTGTTCTCTTCAGAACGTACCCCAGACTAGGAAGAAAGACTTTTGGAAGGATGGAAACAGAGGCGAATAGTACTGTTATTCATAACACATTGTATGTACTATCAAAGACTGAAAATTTTATTCCTACTGACAATAAGTACATCTTGATTATTTTCTTCCATGCAGAATCATACCCCGGTCTTTAAGTACTGTCTTTAAACACATCTGCTGTAAGTTGCTTATTTGTTTTTAAGGATTGAGTCTTCCTACACACAGAAAGCCTTAGACAAAAAAAAAAAAAAAAAAAAGAAAAAAAAGAAAAATGACTGAAGTCTGCTGTATTAGAGGATGGAAATTTTTTCCATTTTTAGCAAATGTCAAATCATTGGCTATTGCTTTTAAGATTAATAAAAGATATAATGGTTTTTAGATCGCCTCTAAATAAAGATTACTATGAATGGAGAAATGATTTACCAATAGTCACCACAATGAGATTTCTTTAAAGGTTACAATCATCAGTTATTTAGCTGAAACACTGCTGAGAATGCCTGGTCATTTCTTGAATAATGCATAATGTTCATTGCAGATTTGATCTGTATTATAACAACACAGATATTTCTAAAATAATGGAGAAAACTATCTGTTACTTTCCAATTGCTCAAGATATTTCCATGAAGTAATTGACTCTGAAAATATTATATGGAGTTATCTGAGTGCTCATTTGCAAGCACAACTTGTAGTGATCACTACACAATAGGCATAAGAAAACAAACTCATCAGCCTTTACAGACTTCTAAGAAAAGCTGTGATAAATACAGAGCCGAGTAAAGTAACCCTACCTGAAATACTAAATTAAAATTATTAAATTGCTGTGCAGTACTGGGGGACAGATTTAAAACAAAGCTTTTAAAATAAATGATTAATACAAGCAGACCAACGCATTTGGGGGAAGGAGAAAAATAGCAGTTGCCTACACAATGTAAGTACCTCTCAAATAATTTCACAAATACCTTTAAGTCTATTCAGAAGATTACTTGTGCACATACAAAGTATAATGTCTAGTGTTTTATTGTAGGTTTATCATCCATACTTCACACGAACCTGCAAGCTATTTATGTGAGCTTGTTTATACATATGAACCTCTTCAAGGGCAGCAAAATAATGCTTAATTAATGAAACTGATTTTCTTTTGATGTAATTTTCTGAATGTTTGATCAGAATGTGTTAACAGGTTTCTATGTAAGGAAAAGCGGTGAAGTCATAAAATATACCTGTACTATACAGTTAAGCCTGTTTATGTGGAAATCTTATAGAATGAAACACTCTTTCATCAAGCATTGTTACAACATACTGACACTTAAATAATACAATCCTACTTAGTAATAAGCACCAAAACAGGAGAGAAAAAAAGTCAAAACCCCTTCCTGAGCCCCCAAACCCCTTGCACCTAAAGGAATGAGAACCATAGCACTAGATGGTTGGAGGGGCAGGGTTATTATACCAGATAGGGTGAACAGACATTAAATGTTTACCCAGCTCTTTTTTAAGGAGAAACATTAATCTATGGAAGTTGTTGTCTAAGAGTAAGATTTTTTTTTTTCTTTAATTTCCTTAAAATTATTTTCTTCATTAGAATCTTTGCGCAGAGAGGAAGATTAAGTATTCAGGTATGTATTGCAGAAGAGTATAATGAAAAATAGATCTCAGATACTCTGAAAATACACACAGAGACTGGCAGACCTCAGACTGTCAGGAACACAGGACAGCCTGTAGACAGATCATAGATTGTACAGCATAGTCCACTTTACATCTACCTTGAAATACCATTTAATTGCCTGAGAATAAACTCTCATCCTGTAAAAATGGGGAACATTTGCATATTATATCAGAAGCCTAATGAACCATGTTACACTCATGTCCTGGATGATGTAATTATTACCTTTTATTTTTTCTCTGTGTGATGATATGGCAGGTAATATAAATTAAATATATGAAATGATGGCACTATGTCCAGCTACTAAATCCTCAGTCTGAAACTGCATTGGTTTTTGCCCTCCATGCCTCTCTCCATCCATTGAAAATTTTAACTTTCCTTAAATAATATCACTCCCTTTAAATAGAAGGGTAAAAGCCCTTTGCAGCATCAATACAAGTAACCCTTCATGGACAATTGTGAGCTGATAAATAAGATTCTATTTCTACCTCCTCCACTTACTCTTAAAGGTGGCTTCTTTATTTGCATCATTCAATATGCAGTCTATCTAGCTTGGTGTAGATTAAGTGTTTATAGTTCATAATTTGTGGAAAAAAACTAAAGTGCTCAAATCTCATTTGCCTCTTCCAAAAATATTGTTTCCTTCAAAATGTGAGAACAGTAATAAAGGAGTATTCTGTGCTGTGGAAGCCAGGACACACAGAAACTCCAGGTTTGGTAACCCTGATTTCTGTTACTGCAACTTGCTCCCTAATTTAATGTACTTATCAGACAGAGATCACACTGATCCAGATGGGTGGCATTAGTTGAAAATATATTAGATTACAAAAAAAAGTCCACTTAATGCAGGTCATTGGAAAGACTATTTAGGAACAACATGCACACCATCTCTAGTTTGTGGCAATTCACACCTAAAACAATGCTTTTGCTCCCCAAATGCTTGTGTGAGCATTAAAAGAGAGCCTTTAATACCAAAAAAAGTCTATTTTGTTGATAAATGTCTACTGGCTCAGAAGTCAAAATAATTTCTGTAGACATTAAAGAGGATAAATAATGTCTTAGTCTCTCGCTTGAAGATTTAAATATTTGGATGTGATGCTTTCTAACTTTAGAAATATCTGATTCTACCTTTAAGGTATAGCCAGAAAATTAAGAGATTGATTTCTCAAGTCAAGGAATAATGCCATTTTCCTCTCAAACATATACTTACATAAAAGAAAAACAAAAAATAGATAATGTATAAAACTAAAACAAAGCAACACAATAACAGGTAAATAATTTGAAACAATTTAGCCTACATCACCCAGAAGACTTACAGCTGTGATAGTTATATCATAGGTTTGTTGTTCAATAAAAAATAATTAAAATAAGAGGTTTATATGTCACCTTCACATGGTGTCTTTCTCATGCAGACCTCAGATTTCCACATTTGAATCCCTTTAAAGGATTTGATATGCAGGGAAAGAAGAAAGGATGAAGGTAAAAATTTCAATTTAGAGGTTACTAAAGGCTGCTGTATTCTATAGTACACAACAATATTTACTCCATACCTTTTACTGATGTGTTAGGTGGAGGTCCTTCCATCCTCAAGTTCCATGGAGGATCACCTTGATTAGCAAAGTCCCTCATTTTCAGATAGCTAATTGTAAGTCGGATGATGGATGCCTTGTCAAGCTGGCTGGTAATGGCTGCAGGCAGCGGCAACAACTTTGCCAACTCATAGAATTCAAAATTCTCCTTTCCCCGGCGAGAGCGAGCAGCATCTCGGGACTTTTCCTTCCTCAAAGCTTGTAAACTGAAAGAAAATAAAGAAAGTAGGACATTCATCAATATTAGTGTTTTGTCACATTTAACCAATTTGCTTTTTCACTGCTGGTCTTCTCGTCAAATTAGCACATTTTCAAAATGCTGTTGCCTATGGATCTACAGACTTCAGGATATATAAAATGGTACTCCACTTGCATGATTAAAACTAACAATAATATTTGAGTTTCAGTGGTAGCCAACGTATTATGTAACTACACTTAACTCACTTTAGCCACTTCCTTTTTAGTCTGCCTTTCCTGTGTCTGCTGTCAGTCTCAAGAAAAAAAAACAAACGAATACTGTGTACATGTGGGCTTTATCTGTCTAGGTACCATTGCTTCTCCTGACTTATTGCAAGCCAATTTTGCCTTAATTTTTGTTAAATTCTGATTCTTGGGGGAAGGATAAAAGCAGATGATTCAAGTGTTTGCCCCCTCTGATAGGGGCTGCATTGCAGCCAAGATGACCAAACAGGTTGTACACAAACTGCTGAGACACAGAAGTTTAAGTCTGCTGTAATACTGTAAAACTTCCTGTGTTTCACAAAGCTGCTCTTTAGGAGTTGTTAACGACTGTCCTTGTAGTGGAAGCAGTAACCTTCATCAGTGGGGTGAGAAAGCTGTTAATACAGTTATGTGATTCACATTTCTGATTGCAATTCACTACCACACACATGGCAGACTGACAAATTTTTCATCGGAAAGGACCTGCTTTATATTGAGCTGTTGGAAATACGAAGCCATTTTTAGTCTTGTTGCATCAATGTATCATTTGCTACTACCAATACAGAACATAGAAAGATAACTCAGATTTTACTCCTGTGATATTTGTTTAATTGGTGTAGAACTCCTGAGTGCAGTGGGAGAAGAGAGTGGGAGGACAGAAGTTAACACCTGGGGACTTTTTTTATTTTTTTTACACAGAGCAAAGTGTTCAACTCAGGATATTACAAGCTTCACCATACATCTGCCTTGATGGTTACAGGTTGGTGCTGATGCTGAGGCTGGTGTCTGTCCATCACTCTGCAAGCTGATTAGAAACTGTTCTCATACTTCAATAAGGGTCTGTCTTTCCTTTGCTTCATTTGTTTACCTACTAATTTGATGAAGTTAAAGCCACAATTCCATTAGCTAGCCGTTGGTTTACCACGGAGCTAGAACACAACCAGTGCATAATGGAACAAAAAATGCTTCTCTCCAGCTTCCACAACCCTTCCTGAAACCTCGGATTTAGCAGCAAAAAACTCATAATGATGAGATCTACAAAAGCACTTTGACATATAAAGTAAATCAGTAGAATTGAGGTATTCAGATAAAACACCATGAAGCTAAGTCTCTTTACCTGTTTTTCTAATTTGGGATCTACAGAGTTTCTCTTGTTTTAATATTCATAGCCACCTGCATTTTTGTAGCCATCCCTGCCACTTCAGAGTTGGAAGGGCATATCAGCTGGGCCCTTAACACACAAATTAAATCCCTCCATGACCATTCCCTTAGTACAGTTAACAGCAATTATATTTAAAAAGACAGTCTGCTTAAGAAATAGCAATAGTGAGATAAAGATATGGGAGGAAACAGCACATTCTTACCCACAGGTAAAGATACAGAATCCTACTGAATTATAAAGTACATACTTGGTTTTATAAACTCTATATAGAATGCTAGCACCTTGATTTGTAAATTGTATTCTAGGAAAAAAGTCCCTGAAAAATAAGATTTCACAATGCTCACTGTGGATGCATCTCTCTCAGTTTTCAAACTTTAGATATCTGCCATCATGGTTGTGGATAATCCCTCAAAAAGTGCATTAAATTTAACAGATGAAACTATTTGATGTATACAGAGACAAATGGGAGCTACAATTCTGTGAAGTATGAACTGCCCAATTAATTCCAAGGAAGTAGTATGCCCTCTACAAGTTAAATATATAAAAAAGCAACATAAGGAAAAGGCAGACAAAAGTCTCCACACAATTGCTTCCAAGTGAAATCTCAATTTCATGGCACAAGACATGGCCTTTTCTGCCTGTCACCACCTTTTTTTCCCCAGAAGCCAAGCCTGAGAATTCAAGTTAGCAGAATTGAGATTCTGTTCTGAAGGTCTGCACCGAGAGGTTCGCACCTTCTTTCCACAGCATTTAATTGTACCCCTAGGTAAGATGGGAGATTTTTAAAGATCCCTAGCAAAACAAATCAGAAAAAAATAGAGATCTGGGCAACTTCTGAAACATGTCAGAAATTAAACAGGAATAGAATATTTCTTAGAAGCACTGAAGTCTAAATCCACAATTTACAAGTCCTTTAGAGGCTTCAGGAGATTGCTGAAACTGAATAATATACTGGAATGTAAACTTACGTAAAGCATTACTGGATCAGTAACAGTTTCCAATGGAAGTCAGTTAAGCTAAAAAGTGAGGCTACCTGTGTCAGCAAACAGAATTATTTAAAAGCCGCCTATGGGTATTCAAACTTAAACAACCAGAAAAAAAAAAAGTAGAAGGGATGGGGAGCTGATATGATAAACAAAAGAAACCCCTGAGAAACAGTAGTGAGAATAACTCAGTTTTTCTCCCAACCATTTGTTCTATTGTCATTTGTGGAAGTTTCATGGGGTGAATCAAGGCAAGAAATTTGTAACTTGGAGCACACTTCTCTTGGCATCAGTGCCATTAAGCTAAATTAAGAAAGAGTGTCTGCTGATATGAGCACACAAGTCCTAATTTCTAGTCTATGTAATTCCACTAGGGAAATACACTGTACTGTTGGACACTGCAGTTATGCTGATAAAATGGGTCCTTAATTTGGGAGCAGTGATTTCCTCAGCAGGATGCAGGAATTCATTAGATACGACCTAAACATGGCTGTTAATCCTCTCTGGCACCTGTGATTCTGATAGGCAACATCAGCTTCATTGTCAGATTCTCTTAATAAAGCAAAGTGCAGGCACTAATAGACCCAAGAGGATGCTAGAGAAGAGGAGCGTGAGGTTCCCAACAGAAAGCAGTGATGCTGACACAGGACCAAAATTCATCTTGGTTCCTGTCACATGACACCTGGGACTAGAGGTGGTTATTGGAACATAAAGGAATTTGTTAAGGATCAGCCTACGAAAACTTAGAAATAACACAGGCTTTTCTGCTAAGAAAAATTAAAGTGGGGGAAACTATGCACATGTTTAGTAAGTGGCTTTCAAAAAGTGCCAAGAAAGCAAGCATCCCATGTTTAAGAGCTCTCAAATGACAGAGAAGATCCCCCAACAGTCAAGCAAATCTACATATAATATCCACAGTACCAACAAGAGAGCAACAGCAGGAAACATACCCAGGGGATATAAATATTGTTCCCTCTTAGCCTCCTGTGGAGAGGGGTAGAAGCTAAGACAATTGGATCAGGGTGCATCACTGTACAATGTCAAAGGGTGATGTTGTCATACGATGGTGAAACTTCGTGCATTCCCTTAAGAAGACATTTCTCCTAGAATTTCCATATACAGAGTCCACTAAAGAAGACTAAGAGGTTTCCAGCTGCTAGCCCCTGATAATTCTGAGAAGCAGTACCATATAAATGGGATATTTAATGGCTGGAAGACTAATGCTATTTTAGATATGGTTTCTAAAATATATTTTATTTTTCCTTTTAGGGCCTTTCCAGATGGACTGATATAAAAGGGGTCTGGCTTTTACAGATGAAAAGGTAGAAGAAATACTACCATATAATTCTAAAATGGTATACATGACATTTCTTAAGTAGATTTTCTATTGAAGACACAGCAGATGCAGAAGACATGATAATATGGTGCTGCATAAAAGTTTTATTGGTACTCGTAACTCACTTGTGATTTCATTGTGCTTGTGGTCATTCCAAGCTTAACTTGCTCCATATTTTATTTCACATAATTTTATATACTGCACATTCATAAGCATGTACATGCATCCATATCTGGGTGCACACCCACAACTTCATGTCTATCTAATTGACATCTGTCACTTCAAAGTTGGGACAATCACAGATCCTAATTTTTGCAGCATTTAATGGCAATCAAACATGTTGCAGCTTATCAACAGATACAATGACCTAGGCAAGAGTTTTTTAGAATGTGTTCACAGCACCACAGAATACTCTGAGCTGGAAGTGACCCACAAGGACAACCAAGTCCAACATGTAAATGAACGGCCTAGCTGGGGATCGAGTCCCTGATGCTGGTGTTATTAGCACCATGCTCTAACCAACTGAGCTAATCTCAGGGTCATAACAATACCTTGCTTCTGTACCTCAGTTTGGGCAGGAAAAATCAGTGAAACAATTTAATTATGTGAATTTGCATTTTGAATTTAAAGAGGGGAATGGTTGCAGTTACAAATAATTTTTGCTTGCAACTTCAAAACATAGTTTGGAAAGAGGTGCTTGGCAGACTTGCCCAATTTTAGAAAGGCAGCTCACATTTACATTTCACCTACACTGTTTCCTTAAACTTGATGCAGGCGAGACCCCCCAAGCAGAGCTTCTCAGAATATCAGTCTCCCTCTGCTCAGCCCCACATAACACTGCTGGGATTTATGGTACCTTCACTGGACTTGTCACAAATAGAGATTGGATTGGAAGCAACAGCCATAAAACAAGGTTTTAGGGACAGATGGACTGTTGAACTCAAGATATAGTGGCTTGAGCCACTGGACAGCTTATCTGTGTTGTGCTATCATAGTTACTGCTCATTTCCATTCAAAAGCACATTTTCATTCACTTTTCTACTTCACAAGCAGAGAAATATGGCAAACTCTCGCAAAGGATGCACAGTATTTTTGAGAATGACATTAAAATCCTCCCTGATTTCAGCAGAAATTTTAGAAATGCAAAAGTATATCATAACGGAGCAGTTTTTCTTATATTACTAAATATTTTTATACTTGTTACCCCGGCTGTTACTGAGCACTAGTGAATTTCTTAAGCCCCTAAAAACAATATGGATCAGTAGCAGCAACTCCAGATTTAGTATAAAAATAGCACTTAATATCTAATAATGTTTATAGCAGGCTTTATAGAGAATGAAGCAATATGTCTCTGTGTGTATTTTTCTATTAGTCTAGTCTTTTAAAGTCAAGGATCGAAAGGTCCACTATAAACAGTATCCAACTCTCTAAAGGACAAAGTCAGATGAATGTTATAACCATTTCACAGAAAAGAAATCAGTTACAAGGAAAGGCTATGCAATATTAGAGTGCACAATGAATCTGCTACCAAAAAATTTGGAGATAAGTGTTCAAGCCCCTTCAGACCTCTGAAAGAGACTTTAAATTATGCTCCTTTGGGTACAGTGTTTCCCAATATAAAGAACACAAACAGACTTACTTTCCAGTGAGCATATAGTATTACATAAAGAAATACATTTATGCTGCTCCTGAGTCCATAGATGTGAATTTGTGCAATTCTGAGTAAAACTAGAAAGACCCTTTTTTTTCCTTACTTCGTTCCACACTAATATGATGTGACATACTACTACCATACTTTGGACATTTTTGTATTTAAATTAACTTTAGGTCCCTTCCTATGTTATTAATAGCCTATTTACATAATTTATGTATTTATAGCATACAACGTGGTGGACGATTATGAAAATTTGACTAATACACATGTTTATACATTCTGATCTACTACAGGAATAATCAATTACCTCTTCCCTCAAAGCCACATCCTTCAGAATCTTTTCTGGGGCTTCAAGCTGACCAGTGAAAACAATAAGGGCAGTTAAGCCCATTTAAAACAAGTACATTTAAAGTCTGACTCTTAATGCCTGGGCAATTCATTAAGATAATGTCTTGCTGTACCTATAGGTGACAACCCATAAGCCATGTTCTGTCATATAAAAATCTTTTTTCATTTCACTGATGTTGTGGAACAATTAAACTTCATTAGAAGTTCAAAGAATGGAAGAGCATCAATATTTAAGTGACCCAATTATTTGGAATATTTATTGATTTTACTTCCATATGACTTCTTATTCCTGATGTTTTTTCAAAAGTTAATAGCAGCATCTCAGAAACACTGTTCAATACAAGTGGATATTAATCTGAACAGCAGTGCACATCTTCAGACACAAAAAAAAAAAAAATAGAATTAGACTGTAGGAAAGATGAAGGAAGTAAAGGAGACTGACCTGCACTGAATAGTTACACATATTACAGTCAGAAAGACAAGTTTTGGAACTCAAACATCACCACTGGTGGTAGCATAAACCTAAGGCTTGCTATTATCAATTTTTTTTTGTTTCTGTTTTCATAAGGATTATGCTCTAGAGAGTTCACAAATATGCATGAAACTTGCTATTTTTTCAGTATAGTAGATCCAAAATATAAAAGACTGAAGAGAGCTAATGTTCCTGTAGATACAGATGTAAATTAAAGGAAGAAAAAATCCTCACTCAACCTTCTAAGGCTAATTCAATTAGTTCTGAAAAATTGATAATGAAAGTATGTTAATATGTTTACCTCTAATTTCTACACTATTTTGCTATCTTTGGGGATTTCTTTTCTTTTCAGACAACTTTTTGACTTGATATTTTCGCCCTTTCTTTGCTTTCCCTTTTTCTTTCTTCTGTCCCATTCATAGATTTTCTTTTCACAGAGATTATTTCTGAACTAAGAGTACAACAACTTCAAGACTAATAACAACAGTTACTATGTCCAAAAAAAAGGACACTACTTTTATGAGGGGAAAATCTCCAAAATCAAAAGCCACATTAAATTTTACCTTCTTTCTTTTTAAGTAGATCTGAGAAGCCAGACAGCAGATTTTTATGGATTTTTCTACTTGCTTGCTTAGGAGATCCGAACATTGCTCAGTCTCACTATTTATCAATTAATCTAGCATGCAGCCTCAAAGGAGAAAGGTCGACTTGTATTAAAAATTCATCCATCAAAAATTCATCAAAGACTTCATCATTTTAACTTGCAAACCTTTGAACACCTACATACTTGTCAGATCTGTGGTCATAGTTAACTGGAATCTATAGTTACCACAGTGCCTACACTTGCTCTGACACGAGCTGCATGAAGAGACTTTCAGGTGAAAGTGCAGTACATAACCAAGTGAGGCCTCCTCAAACTGCTCTTTTCCTCAGACAAAAGATACCTAACATCTGACTAAGTTTCAAGTCAGTAAAATCACACCCTTTCAATGACCAAACACTTTTCAGGGGAGCTTATTCCCCACCCCCCCCAAAAAAAATCGCTATTCTTATGGGCAAGAAGTTACAAAAAGTAAAAAATCATCAAGGGACTAGTCCACAAATTAAAGCTATTTAATGCTAAGAAAAAATAATATTTTGAGACTTTAATGTGTGAAGAAAGCTATACAGTATATGCTGGAAGTTAAAGCTGGAACCTTCAAGTTCAAGGTAAAAGCTCTGCTGCTTAACTAATGCACTGCTCATAGCTGTCATCATTAATTTATGTTAGCCTCTGTAAACATCAAGAGTATAATAGGCCAATTTCACAACTAAATATAGATGCACATTTTGCCCTTATATAAATGGCAGATTGCTGCTGTAGATCATCACTGCAGCAACACGTCAGTAAAGATGCACTGTTTGATGGTCTGATGCTCACACAATATATAAAACCAGTTGTAATGGTTGTTTGGAAGCAAAGTGTAACATAGCAGCAAAATTTCATTTGTTCCACAAACTCAGGATATATTAAGCTTGGCTGACAAAGACTGTTTGATGTGCTAAATCAGTTTGACCTTCATTTTTGCTTTATATTTCTCATTTAACACATGAAATGACCATTATTTTTTTACCGTATAGGGAAATATCACAGAACTGATTTCTATTAAAACCTTTCTTTTCCTTGTAGATAGAAAAACTACATTTTTTCCCCAAAAGTGTTTTAGCAATTATTGCAAAACTTATAAAAAAATAATACCTATATTAAGCCAAGCTTTTTATTATAGCAGTAAGACTCAAGGTTGGTTTTAGGGGTTGTGGTTTCACAGGAGAGGAACCTTTTATTTTAAATATGTAAACATGGTTCAAGGGAATGGTTTGTGTATGCTTGAACTAATCATTAAACTGAATGTTTTATCACCAATAAGTACCTTTGTTGAACTGTTTAAATAACAGGATTTACTTCCAAAGTGAGTCATTAAAACCTAGTAATAGGAACATGGCAGGGTTTTTAAGGATTAAAAACTTGCCACCCAGCACAATCTTTTAAAACTAATGCACACCTTGATACAGAAACCATTGAGCTGTGATACACTAGTTCAAATCCAAATTCTACAACTAGAACACTAGTGTTTTGATCTTTTTTTCTTCCTATGTTGAACTAAGCAATTGCCAGCCTCCTGATAATAGAGAAACCTCAGTTTTATCAAGCAATTTTGCAGCACCCAATAAACAGCACTTTACCTTGGAGCAACTTGTACATTTCACACCTTAAATTTCTATTTACCAAATCAGCTAATCACTTCACAATTGAACTTCTCAGAACAAAAAATTATCAATTAAAGTGGTTGAAACTCCTGCAAATTATCATTTAGGAATGAAGTAATTGCTTTCATCAGGGCAGAAAAGCCCGCCAGAACAGAAATGTCACTTCAGATTAGTGTTCTCACTCCTGAAGCTATGGATGACACAGCTGATATAAGACTAAATGCCAAGACCAATCAATTGCTTTTGTGGCTCTGTTCTGAGCTGCTGTAAAAGGGGCCATTTTCTAGGATCTACTCTTCATTATAGTAAATGCTATCTCCTTGGTAACATAATTCCATTTCTCATAAATTCCGTCTGAGAGCATTGTCCTAACAATGGATGTTTGTGGAAAAGAATGCTGTTGGTTTAATGCAAAGAAATTAAGTGTGAACGGCTGTCAAAGTACTATAGTTTGCTTGTTCTTAAACATAAATTGAAGTCTTTACATTAAAAACAGAATACTGTGGCGGAAATGAATGTTCTGAACCAGCGCGATATATTACATTTGGAAGTGATGTATTTCTGATTGAGAGTTCAGACTTTTTTTCCGAATACCTATGTTCTGTCTATAGTAGGCACACTCATCCCTAGCAGAGATTTGTCAGTTTAAGAAAGAGTAGATAAACACAGCACTTATTTCACAGCAGCACAGTTAGGAAATGTGAAACTGCGTAAGAAAACATGGTCTCATTATCATATGACATGCTATTTGTTAGCAGACTCATCTGTGTATAAAAGCTTTCTTTGAACTGAGCCCTTACTGGAAATATCTGTATTTCAATTTGTACTGTTCAGCTTCCTAAAATACTTAGAATCTGAGTTATGGTCTCCAATTAAAAGGATATGTGAGAAGCTAATTTGGTGGAACAGCAGCAATTTCCTGCACTGCTCTCCTCATGACTGAAGTTTGGAAACAAATTCAAGATTACAGATTTTCGTTCAAAACAGGATGAAAAGTATTCCTCCCTCAATGAGCATAAGCATTTCCAATTAACAACAGCAAGACTTATGTGACAGGAGAATATATTACCACATATGTAAAGAAGCAATTTATCCCACATTAAGAAGAAAAGTGCAAATTTATTGAAGCATTTCTATGGGTAACCAAAGAGCGAACACAGGTAACACTGTTCCCAGATTGTGACTGTAGCCCTGAATGATGGCAGCCACGTTAAGGTATGAAAAACTGCACCCATTAGGAGATGTGGGGAAAACAAGAGGACAAGAGACACAATGTCACTGGGTGTCACATCTGCCTGCTCAAAATAAACATAGTAATTCCAGCTGCAGAGCCAGGTAGCTTCACTCCAGGTTCTCCACAGATGCCACCTCATATGCCACACTGGAAATGCTATATAGCATCCTGCACTTCAAATATGAGCTTTACATTTTGGCCTAACTATAAGCTACTAAATAAATAAGTCTCTCTGAACTGAACAAAAATTATCCAAATTCTGATTATATTCCTTTAGTGAATACTGTGTTTAAGAAGGAACACTGTGGCTTAAGACTTTTTTATCTGGTTCTGAATGAATAGCTGTTATTCTCCACACTATGTTAGAGCTAGACAATTGCAGACATTTTTGCTGGAACATCTATATCAGCTATACCCATTATTTTCCATGGCATTATTTTACCAGTGGTAGCTCTGAAATAAACAGCTGCATGGATGAAAACATTTTTGCTTTTTATTTTTATAAAAGTTGTGTTTGCATCAGGTAGTTTATCTATACCGTTAAGTTTTACTACTGCCAAAAGGCCTAAGAGCACAATGTTGCCTTCAGGCAACTCAAGTTTGCTCTTTACAGATGACCTAAATAGGGATTTTGTTAGAGCTGGCTGTGCTCTCTGTAACTATCTGCTTCAATTTAGTTCCCAGGGCCAGGGAAAAAAGGTAAGAATTCCAACCTCTCTCTTTCACTGCTGCCACATAAATAATCTCTTAGTGGTGTGTTCTCAATTACTACAATACTAAGACCCTTTCTGAAGAGAATAACATTCTTTATCTCTTTAGACACTCTTATTATCATCCTCATCACCTCCTAACTCTCTCCTTCCCATCTAGAAGCTATGTGTACACTGAGAGGTCTATGCAGATCACACTCAAGTTGTAGTTTTGAACCCTCCTCATGGGAGTCTTTACAAGGCTTTACATGAAGAAGAGTTGAAGGGATATTGGATACACTGGCACTGAAGTCCAAAGGAGCTATTCCAGTTCAGAGTCACAGCAGAGCTATCTTAAAGATGACAAAATATAACTTCAAGAGGACAGTCAATGAGTTAGAGAACCACTTGATTCCCTGCATGTTTTCTGCTGTCTCTGATAAAAACAGTACTGACAGAGATCACATTGTCATTGATACTCAGGCTACCTAGTTTTAAAATCTCTCCAAGCACATCTTAACCCAAAAAAATACAAACACAAGCAACAGTCAGCCTGGATGGTGGTATAGCTACCTTCGTTGACTGCTCAAAACCAAGTAGTGCATGATAATTTTTTACTCTGAAGTCTTAGGAAGACCCTGGTGCCTTCAAAATCTGCCTGGTGGATTTATTCAAGCCTGTTTCCCCAGAAGCATGAGATTCACTCTCCAGGGTGTTAGTTGCTGAATCATTGACTCAGTAGAGTGTGAATGAGCTTCAAGGCCTTTCACTCTTACACCCCCATGCTTGAACCCTGAGCAGTTTAGTGTAAATTAGTGTCAGCAGACCACATGACAGCAAGATTTTCACAAGCAGGCATCTCTTTCACCTATACTACCAGGGAATTAGCTTTTATTACTGCTTACCTATTCCAGGACAGGCTACAGCCTTCACTGACTTCCCTTGCAGAAGGACTTCATTTATTTTCCATTTAATGCTCTGGGACGAGGAACTCTAAGTGCCACATACAGTGGTGAAGGGCAGAAAATCATACAAAAAAAGATATTGTCAGTTTTTCAACTGTTTTGGTATGTTGGGATCAAAATGAAACTCACATTTCTTGCAGAAGAAATTCCTCCTTGCTCCCTTTACAGATACCAATAATGGCCACACGCATTATTGGGCTTAAGTGTTTCCTGAAGTGCCAAGAAGAGTCTGCTGTCAAAGGTTGTGCACTGAGCCCAGGGGGTGCCTCATGCACTGCTAACTGCTGTGCTGGAGGTATGTCCCAATGTATTTTAATTTTCAGGCACTTGCAGCAGACCCAGGATTTAATTTCTAAACAACGTTTTCAGATATCGTACAGCGAAACCCAATTCCCCTCAGAAACCACTTTAATTAGGCAGAGTAGACCTGATGACACATGCATTTTTGACCAAAGTAGTGATATGCCAAAACTTCTCCTTAAAACACACTCATCTTGAATTACAATCCTAGAACTTTAAAAAATAGCACTTGGACAAATCTCATGCTCCAAGTAATGCTTATCTTGTTTAACAATATTCAACTACCAGCAAGATTAACAATATTCTAAATCCATCGGATTGCATCAAAGGCAATAAATTATCAGGGCTCTGAAATACTGTCCAGCAGCTGCCACAGCTACCCCTCAACCGAGTAGTAAGTCCTTGCTAAAACAATTCCTCAAAAAGGGCTAACCAGTCATGGAGATGAGAAATGTGAGCAACATCAAACCACAAAACAAAGCACAATACAGAGGCAAGGGCCCCTTCCGAAAAGCTCCTTGCCTTGAGTGACCTCTTAATTACCCAGCAGATAAAACACCTTCCTGCGAAGTCTTACAGCTCTAGGTCAGAGGGGAATATCATGATTATCTAGGAACTATCTATAAAATGAGGCAGGCCATATAGCATTACCCTGTAATTCTGGGATTTTTTTTGCAGAAGTATCAATCCTAATCTGAAAACTCCAAGACGTAAAGAATTTCTATTGCTAAGCAGCTGCACTGTTTAAATTAGCCTCACCATTAACATTTTGTGGCTTTTTTTCCAATTTCAACTTTGCTGAGTTCAGCTTTCAGTCACTGAATCTTGCAATTCTTTTGTCCACTAAACAAAAGAAACTCCAAATATCTGCTATCTTCTTCCTGCCCGGGTAATTATGGTCCACGATCAAGTCAGCCTCTTAACCTTCCCTTTGACAAGATACTCGATTGATTAAACAAACTCAGTCATTGTATGTTTTCCAGTGTTCATTTTAGAAGTCTCTTTTTTTTCAACATTAAAAAAAAACAACGAAAAGACTTCAACACTGAATGCAGCATCAATCATCATTTCCATGTTCAATACTTCAACCAATAAAGATTATTTTACTTCATATCTGAAACAGCATTATACTGGGCTACAGTGTTCTGCTACTACTCATAAGAAAACTTAAATCTTTCAATTTGGGGTTCACAGAAGGAAGAGATACTGAGGCACAGCTTTGAACTACAATGTCAGTTACATTTTTCTCCCTGTGTTATTCTTGGCCAGTCATGGTTTTTATGTTGCAGAAATGGAAACAGGTCTGATAAATTCCATAAGCTATAGAACATGTAAAATGAGAGGAAAAATACTAATTCATTAATTTGGGAAACCAACATATTTTCTCTCAGGCATGCAGAATTTTGTCAGTTGATTCAAGACTGAGCTTCTGCAATAACTTCTGTATTTTATTTCTGAGGGATAAAGGAATCACAAGCAGGCAAGTATTTCCTTTACACCACCTCAGAATTTTTGGTGTAAAATGGCTAAATTAGATTAAAATGGTGGAACTAAGAAACAAAAAGAAACATTCTGCAAAATGATGAGTTTTTGAGATAATCCCCAAAGGCCATCATTCATAGAGATGCTCAAGACAATTAGGATATGATTTTCAGAGCCACATAGTTCCGGCAAACCCTGCTTCTAGTGAAAAGATGTACCAAATGTTGTGTTTGAAAATGCCACACTGCTGTATTCAAAACCTGTCCTCACTGGGATAATGTCAGTCAGGTAAACTTTGGAGTCAAGAGGAAATTTACACCCATAAACACTGAATGTTTATCTTGGATCTTCCCCGTTGGTACAACTACAAACTCATCAGAAGAGGAAAGAGGTGCAGTGACTGCTAGTAATAGCTACTGAGTGATGCTTAAAACCAGCAATTGCTTAAGGTTTGTGGGTGGGGGTTTAGCTACAGAAAAGAAAGAAGAAAAGAAGCAACCATCACAAAGAGCTATTATACCTGACAGACTCTACACAAGACAGATGAAATGTGAGCTTCAGTATTCAAAAGAGAAAGGATACAATCATATGTCTGGTTAACTTACAGGAAATAGTTCCAGAGACAATTTTATACTAACTACAGTGATTTGAGCAATTTTTAAAAATAATACCAACCAATTTCTCTCCATTATACTCTGCTGGCAGAAAATAAAACATTTTTCTTTTAAATGATTGCCTCTGGTTTTGTTAAATCATGCAGCCTGTCAACATGTGGTCACCAGTTTTACATGATCTTTCTGCCTCTCTGGAAAAGAATGAATTTCCAGTCTGATCTGTGATATAAATACATAATTTGGCACCAGTTAAAGTTGTTGCTATTACTACAAAAAAGAGGGAAAAAAAAAAAAAAAAAAAGGACAGATAAGCAACCATAATACTGTAATATGAAAATAAAAAAATCTAAGTCAAAATGATTCATTTAAATTCAAATATGACAGGGTTTTTGTTTTTCTTAAATACTATGTCTGGCAATTCCTGCTATTGAAGAATTAAGAGGAAAAAAAAAAGAAGCACAGTCTAATTCTGTCACCAGATGTGCCTGCCCAACTTCATTGATTTCAAAGGACAACATGGACCCTTAGTGCTAAGCGATTTTGTAAGAGTAAATATTTGAAAAACAGAATGAGAAAAAAATGTAAAATCCTTCTTTTGGTACACAGTTGTTTCAGGAAGCTCACAGGAGCTGAACAAATTAAATCTCCAACCTTATGTTGTCAAGTGGGAATCATGTCCTAATAATCCTATAACTGTTTGGTTGGGATATAGCCTCATCTCAACAATGTGACTAAATGGAAAAATGAATGGAGAACAAAACACAGAAAGATAAAACTTGTTCAATTTTACTTTACTAAACTTATGTTGAATTAACCTTTACGAGACACCATTTTCACTCAGAGAATTTGACTATTTAGCTGTCCTTTCAAACCAAGGTTTTCAGGTTTTCCATCTTTTCTAAACTCCTTTGTAAAACGGTTACAGCATATTTCACAATATCCTTTCATCTCTTCTTAGGGATGAAGCGATACACAGAGTCAATCTTTATAATTAAATCATGGCTGTTGTCAACAGCAGTTGCTGTGATTTCAACTTACACAGATATTATTTGTGTTCCTAGGAATGCCTGCTTCAAAATCACAAGACAGGAAAAATCATGCTCTTACGAGCAAGGGAGGAAAAGCAGCAGAAGTGTTCCCCATAACGCAGAGGGAGCCAATGTATCTGTGTGATGTCTAATGCCTTCCAGGCACTTGAAGACTCCACTGAGCAACAGGGTTTACCATAGCTTTAATAAGGTGCAAATGCTAATTCCCACACTGCTAGCCTGCTGACAGATACTACTGACATGACAAAATGGGATCTTGACTATTGTGGTTATATGACCTGTGGCAAGGGCTGGTAAAGATAGGCCCATGTGTACTGATCCCCCCAGTTGTGACTGTCCCCTGTAGAGAAATCAGAGAACAGGAGTCTCGTAATTGCCTCCAGCATCCCTGAAAAGTGACAGCCACAAACAGACCAAAACCAGTGCCAGAAATCTGGCTGAATATACAAAACTTTTTCTACCGAGTACTTTATAACTTAAATGCCAAATCCACTACACAGTTTTAGATTGTTCTATTAATGACCAGTATAAAAGAAGGTATTAGCCTAATATGCAAGAACAATAAGTGTTAGGAGAATATTTGGGCAGTAAAAAGTGATGACTGTATGACAGTAAGAGAACGAGATAAACCCAGGTAGAAGTTCGATTTCTGGTTACTTCAAGATTTGTTTAGACTTACAGCCTTCAAAAACTAAGAATTCTTGTGCCAATTTTAAAAGTCTTATTTAAATTATTTTATGATTTCAGTTTACATTAAAATCTCAAACAAATAGCATGGATGCTTTGTGTGACCATCTGCTACTTTCATCAAGTGTCTGTAGTGACGAAAATGAGGATTCTAGTAGTTTTACTGTGGAGATAATTGAAGCCTTTCTAAGAATAATTTCTATTCAGTCCTTTAGAGCCAAATTTCGTCCTTGGATCTGCACTCTATCTCATAATATTGGAACGTGGTTCTTGTTTGAGCAGTTAATATCAGTCTCTGAGTATAAAATATGAGACACTATATTCTTTCATTCTTTTGCATAGATGATATAGTCTGTATTACATATTTTGGCAGATGCTTTTGGGGCATGCTGAGCACAGTTTTATATTTAAATTATGCAAATAATGCCAATAGGAAAGGCTGTTTGTTGGTGATCTGAGCTTCTAATTTCAGTCCTACCACTTACTTCCAATATAATCAAGAGCCAAGCAGTAACTTGACTGATAGACCCACAATATTAACATGCCAGAAAAACATGTCATACTTATTTTATGTAACATTTTCAAATCCTCACAGATATCAGACCAACCAAAAAAGTTTATTCATAAAAGTATTCCATTAAATTCAATGAGATTATACATAGATCTTGTAAATAAATCAGAATTTATCATTCAGGCTCATGTAGGCAAGTCCAGCTTGTGGGTTAGGTGAAACTGAACTCTGGAGTGTTTTAATTGCAGTTCTGAAAACTATTTTTATATCTATAAAAATACTTTGTAGTTGTTGAATTGATGTTGAACTGACGATATAGTCCCTGTACCAAACACTTTTAAAACCTGAGTATTTGAATCAGCCTCATTGCTATGGGATGCTGCCTCCCACTGCTTTTACTGCAGCTGCCAGAGCAATGATCATATGAGCTGGGAATGTTCCAAAAAGCTGCTTCCCTTTCTTTGCTACAACTGCTTATCAGCTTTCTAACTGGCCCCATATCACAGCACATCATACCCTATCATGACACAGAAAACAGTTGCTGTTCAGTTTGTCTCTCAGTAAATCTAAGGAAATCTGAGCTGACCCTGTCTCAGGGAGCACTTCCTCAAGGATGCTCTCTTTCCCCCAACATGGTTAAAATAGCTGAAGAGGAGAGGAAAAATAAAAATAAAGGGGAAAAATATTGAGAAAAGAAAGCACATTTAGCTTTTCTGTTAGAGACTGAAAGACACGTAAGGGGTTAGCCCTGCTATTGACATCAGCATAAACCAACTGGGAATTGCTGGTGTATAGTGAGCTTCCATCAGTCTCAGAATCCAGGACACACAGAAACACATGCATTAGGGATGAGCTACTTATATTAGCTAGTGAACTCTCCCCTACAACACTTGAGGGGTGTGGATTTTTCTCTTTTATTGCTCCTGGAAAAGAACAAAAGCAAATTGAACACATGTAGGAACCTGTTCCAAAGAACAGACTGCACCCCTTTGACTCCTCTGAAACATGTTTAGCCCTGCATCTGAAACAGCCGGACACCCGATAATATAGATATTATTTCATATACTGCCAAAAATATGTTACAGTTGGTAGCTGTGTACAGGAATAAATAAGAAGATCATAGCTACACAAACACATTAAACTGGCATAGACTAGCATTACAGCTGAAAGAAATCACTCCCCTCTCAAAGCTTGTACTGATTTTCCCACTCTGCATCATCACCTGCCCTGGGAATAGACAAGGTTAAAATTACTACAAGATTGTGACTGGACTAGTCTAAAGGTTCCTTAATCCAGTTTACCACATAGATGTATAAGTGCCCATATAAGTGGGGTGGCACAGAATGACGGAGAACACATCTCTAAGCACTACCAGCTTACCATATTCATGAAGGAAAGGCGATGATAGGAGCAAGACTACATACTCAGCTGAAGCTGTCAGAACAATAAGGGTTGCCAGAATGAAACTGCCCACTTGGAATCTGGCCATTCCTTTAGAAATGCTTACTTAGAAGTATGAAAAGTGCTAAACATTAATAAACACAGCCAGTCAATATCTTAAATTCTCTTTCGGCATCAAGAGCAACCTAAGGCTCTGTGGGGGCAGTGGTTTGTTTTGGACTTTGGTGGGACTCAACCATATAATGAAACCACAGACACAGAAGAAAATAGATTTCAATATAATTGACAGCATATGTTTCTATATCTCTATTCAGTAGCTGATAGAAATAAATAATACACAGTGTGCCAGTGATAACCACGGCAAATACGTCAGCCAACTTCCTGAACTGCATTCTAATGGGATCTCACAACAGTTCTATGCCAGGTTCCTCAGGGCCTCTGCTCACTTGATTTCTTTCTCTTCATAGTGGTTTGTAAAAATGCAGCATAACTCATTAATTAATTCTCTTTTCCAGGTTAAAAAAAACATTTTGTTGCTCTAAAAGCTCTTTTTATACCCTGCTAGTCTAACTTTTCTAGCTGGAAACCTTTTCTTTTGTTTCTTAAAATACACAGCAAAGTCCTGAATTAAACTAAAGTCTGACTAATACCAAATCCTGGTTAAAATCAGCTAGATGGTAACCAAAATAACATTTTTATATGAGGCTGTTCAGATGTGTAGTCAAATGGGATCTGCCTGGTCTTATGAACTGTTTACATTTCCTTAAGCAATAAGAGGTCCTGATAGTTAAACCAGCTTTTCATCACATTTTGTGATGAAAACAGTCTTGTGGAGACTTAAATTAATAAAAGCATTATTTTAATCCATGCATTCAAGTGCATTTTTTATTTTGTGCTAGAATATAATAAACTTCATTTTAACATTTAACAATATTTTATAATGAACGCTCTCTAACTATTTTATAATAGCACACGCAGCTATGATTTCCTATACTTCTTCACAATTTAGTGACTCCACTAACTTCAAACATATATATATATATATATATATATATATAATAGATATATATATATTATACTGCATCTTGCCAGAGTTATGTTAGAATCCATCTCTATGCAACTTAAGTGAAACTTAAACAAATTATGAAAGTTCAGCATCAACTCCCCTGTACAAAGCTTGTCTCGTGGCATGTTCTGCTCTCCTCATACCAGGTGACTATTGCCATTAGATGCCAAAAACCCAGCTGGTGATTGTCACAACATCTGGTTCCCTGCAGTACTCAATTTCTTCTAAATGTGCACACCTCTGAGTGAAGCACATCCAGAAATACACAGTGATCTCCCCCTTAAAGCATGGATCTCTACAACCAAGATTAATTCAAAAGCTTTGTTCACAAGAAAATACACAAAACAATTGTCCCTCACCCCTCTCCCAACTCTCCTCAAACTCTTACTGAAATCAGATATTTTTCTTTTTCTGTCTTCAATTACATAGCTGTATCTGACTACAAGTGATTTACCAGAGAACAATGTCAGCCTTTGTACCACCTTCTTTCTTTCTTTTTTTAAATTTTTTTGGTCATCTTGGGGCAGGGGAGGGTAGGGGAGGGTAAGTGTTGTCTTTTGCATACAAACAAAAGCAAACATCTTATATTAACCACCCAACCCAGACACTGAAAACACAAGCAGAAAAAGTCAAAGCTCTTTGGACTTGAGGAAAGAAAGGTGTAATTAACCTCTATTATTTATCTCTCTACCTACACATGTAATCCCCTCCCTCTGTCAGAGTTATGTACCAAAGTGTTGGCAAGCCTCTCTTCTAACTGTTTAGCAGCAGTTACACATAACATATCCTTCCTGTGGATCATCAAGATACCAGTTCACTCAGCAGACAAGGAATATTCTTCACTATCCTCCTTTCAGTGTCTTTAACTCCCTTTTCCTCAAAATAAATGCATTCTGGGAAAGACACATTCTTCATTACAAATGTTCATTTTCAGGGTAGCTGGCTGGAGTCAGAGTGCCTTTCCAAGAGCACTTATTAACTGCCTTGGCTGATTTCAGCTCCCTGGAATGGACCCCATCCTCTCCAGTCACCTCCTGCTCTTCTGTGAGCTCTGATGTTACCTGCAGCCTTCAGTCTGGGTGGGAAGGTACATTGCTCCCAGAGATACTGTGTTCATAGACAGCATCTACATTTTCTGCAGTGTGCTACACACCCTCGATCATATACACAGATTTGGCTCTGCTCTCTTATGTTTTGGGTTCCCATAAAGTTTGAGTTACATATTCTTGGGTGTTTTTGTAGATACATCCTGCTTTTCTGTTCTCAATTTACCCCCTGGACTTTGCATAATGAGGTGGGATATCTGGCCTTGTAAAACTTTCAAACGGGATGAATGGAGAGAAGTCTCATGAAAAAGACTTGACCATCTTTGGCAGCAAGAGGTCATTTGGCATTAAGGCCAGTTGTGAGGGGAATTAAGCCCAGAGATCTAAGAAAAGGTGCACCCCTGTCTCAAGGAGGGTGTATCTCCCCTTTTTGCCCTCCATGTCTTTGCTCCACTCGATTGCTGCCTTGAGCAGCCTGGTACACTCCAGCTCTTCATGCTCCTAGACAACAGGGAGGGAAGCTCAGAGGTAAGAAGGAGAAAAGAAGACAATGAACACAAGCCATCTGAGAGTTTATAGGCACAGAGGACAAAGCAACATGCATGATGCTATGGGAGCCATCCTCTGCAGACCAGGAGAACAAGAAAAGGAAGTAAATGAAGCTTGTTTTAGAGAGCTGGGGGAAGCTTCATAATCACGTCCCTGATAGTCACTGATAAGGTCATGGAGTAATTCCTTCCCAAAGCCAATTACAAGCAGATGAAACACTAGATGTAACAGGGAGTAGTAAACATGATTTGGCAAGGGCAAGTGATGCCTAACCAACTCAGCTGCCTCGTATGAGATGGTTGCTTAAGATGGGCACAGGAAGGTCAATGATATTGTTTACCTTGACTTAACAAACACCAATAGTCCTTCAGTCAGTCCTTCTAGCCAAACTAGAGATATATGAGAGACACTTGAAGAGAGCACAGTAAGGTGGGTGGAAAGCTGAACCATCAGACTCAGAAGGTTGTGATCAGTGGTAGAAAGTTCAATGGCAACTAATTTTCTGCTGGTGTCCTTTAGAGATTAATATTGGAGCCAATACCAATTAATGTCTTCTTTAAAGACCTGGATTATAGGACAAGGTACATTCTCTGCAAGTTCCTAAAAAGCGTCATATTGTGAGAACACCAACAGAGGTATCCCTCATGTCCTTCCTTTCCTCCCCTCTGGGTTTGACAGATGAATCGATTCTCCCACGATCAATCTTGAGATACTGAACTGACCCTTGCAGGTGGGTAGCTGCATAACCAGACAGATGGTTTTGCCCCTTTACTGTTATCCAGGGGGTTGGAATAGATGATCTTTCCAACCCAAAGCATACAGTTATTGTGCAATGCCACACAGAAACAAAATTTAACCGTGGCTCCCTATAATTTGTTTCACAGTTTGAGAATGGTAGAATTCAGGAAAATAAAAAAGCCAGTATGCATCCCTGCTCCACCTTGCCACTGCTTCCAAAGGCTCTGTGATTCACATGACTCTTCCTTACCCTGGGAAGGGCTGTCTGCTGTAAGTCTACAGTGAAGGGAGAGGTGAAAATCTTGTGACCCCATTTAAATTAATCCTTCTCACCTCCTAACCTTGGATTAGGGGCATACCCTTCCCTCATTACTAGCACTTTAATTTAAGAAGAGATAAGGCAAGAGATAAAACACGTTAGAATATGCCACTGTCATAGAAAACGAATACTGTAACTATAAAAATCAAGCAATAGTTAGTGATTCTGTGAATAGTATATTTTCCATTCTTTCACAATACATGATTAGTAGTGATAATTTCAGAGCTCCAATTCACCACTAATTCAAAAGCTACATTTGAAGACAGTAAAAAGCAGAGGCCATATGAGTAAGCTTTGCAGATGGTCCAAAAAAGTTATTTAATTCTTCATCAGCTAGTAATAAACAGCTGCATTCTTGTGTCTTTTCTGCTTTTGTTTTGTGTGTCACAATGTATAGCTTATTTCTTGACAAACTGAGAACATACAGAATATTCAAAATATATTGTACTGAAAATGTTATTTAATTGGAGATAATGAAAAATGGGAAAAGATGCACAAAACATGTGAAAGACTAGAGACCATATAAAAAAATCAAAAGAATTTGCAAATTATTTTTTTGCAGTCTTCTTTAATACAATTACACAAAAAATTGCCATCTTTTTAAATACTTTCTCACTACTGGAATGAAAAAAATAATAATAGGTTTAAAAGAAAGAAAAAAAAAGAAAAAGGAAAAAATAAGGTTTCTATATTCAGTCCAACCTGAATTCTAACATGGTCACTTTGATCACATTTAACAGATGTTCTTGGATTTATAGACTTCCCCAAATCAGCACTTTGCTAAACCAAGCCCTCCCCACCCACTACCAAAACTACAACATAAGAACCTAAGGGTGGATATATGTAAAAGAGCTTAAATCATTTTATCATTAGGTCTTTAATAGGGTTCTTTTCCTTCCCTGCCCCAATACCCTGGGTAAGTGTAACTTAAGCCTACACTGGTAAAAATTACATTACATTTGTTCCCAAAACAGCTACTGAACCTTTGTTCTGGCCCTCCTTCATTTTCTTTCCAGTTTTGCTGCCATAGAGGTATTAGCAAGGACTGTGATTGGTTTGTTTGGCATTTTTTCTACCCTTCTAGCACATACACTTATTTCAGCAGCGGATACACCAGCAAATTTTGGTTGCTTTAAGAGTGTCCAGCCAAATGCCTGATACCACTTCATTCCTCTTGTTTCATTTCAAAGTAATAATTTTTTATTTCAAATGTAAAATATAAATTCAGTAAAATGGTCACAAAATCAATAGCAATGGTCATAGAGGAATCTCAAACACTAATTTAGAATATTATAAGCTATGCATATGTAAAATTTTATTATCTGAAAAATATAAAGTGAGTTTCTAGAACCATTCACTTTTACAGATCTCCAAAGCATGTATTTGCAACTACTCTTTGATGAAATATGAGAAGACATGAAAAAAGTATTCAAAACACTTAGTAGTGCGACTTTTTAAAAAATATTTGTCAAGTCAAAATCTCAAATCTGTGCAGTTTCTACCATTACTAAAACGTAACTATTCACCTGCAAATCCGCATTTTTGGCTAGTTAACCAGCAGTTGAATCCACAGCTGGCATTTAGGCAAACAATTACCTAATCTGCATGAGAACTGCTGAAGTTTAAACATTTGGAACTAGAGGGTACATTTCACCATTGCTATAAAGAATTGCATGTTAGGATTCTTGACTATTCACATTTTTAATGCAACTGGGCTAGTTTTTCTCCCCCTTAACTGAGAAGACACTTCTTTGATTCAGAATTATTTCAGTGAACTGGTTTCTAACTAAACAGAAAATCTAATTGCATTGAATTATACCATAGCCTATTTCCATTTTCATAGGACTGAAAAATGTAGGATCCTATTCTATCTCTGATTCTTAGCTATTATTTTGTGAAACAAGGCTCCTCAGAAAATAATTAAAGCAAAATAATTAATTTGCAAAAAGAACTGAAACTTCAATCTTTCAAGGATTTTTTTTTTTTTTTGGTGAAAGAAAAACTGATTGATTATTCTCATCTTGATATGCATAGATGCAAAGTATGTCCTTTTCCCTGGAGCATGCATTGGCACCTGAAGCAGAACATGTGGAGGCAACAGCTTTTCAGGCATCAGAAATGACAGAAGCAGGAGCACAGGTAGACTCTTTGGATACAGTTCTTTGACCCATATTCAATTATTCCACGCAGTTCCTGTGCTTTACTCACCATTAGAAGCTGAACAGAAACTACACTGGAGTTCCCAACACAGTCTTACTCTGTTTCTTCCATTTAGGACAGCGTTAGAAAAAGACCATTTTCACATTTACAGAAAACTGTAACAAGACACTGCCTTCCAAATAATCCACCAGGGCTTTGTCTCGGCAGCAAGCAGAGGTGTGAATGTGTGAGTGCAGGCAGACCAAAGCTAGCTGTGGGATGAAGGATGGTAAAGCTCTGTATTACCGGTCCCCAGGCGCGCTGTGGAGAGGCAGCCAGCAGGCTATTTGCATATTTGGGCACTTAGCATGCACTGAAATCCATGCTGCTACAGCCTGACTACTTTTGGTTGAATCTACACTGGGTATGCCTATGGATGCTACAGTCAGACCTGTAACAGAAGAGTACAAGTCACCTGTGACAAGTGGCTAGGAAATAGGTTTTTTATTTAGGCAACCGCATGCACAGATGCCTTGTTGGCATACAGATACACAGGCACGCTTTCCTACACACACATATGTAACAGGTTTTCTTTGCTTTCAGTTTAGAAAGGAAAAAAAAACACAAAAACCCCACACTGGATTATTTAGTTTTAGAGCAAAGTCTTAGGGACCCCTTTTGATCCTTGCTTGCTGCGCGTCATTTGAAAAAATGACGACGCACACAGCATACATGAGTACAGCAACTGAAATGGAGAAAGTGATGGTGACACCACCTGCCCACAGCCATTTCTATCACTACCAGATGCTCAGATTATAGAATCTTTAGGTGTCAAAATGTGTTTATATCATTCAGTGCTTGAATGATTTATGCCAAGAATTCAAAGACTACAGTCAACAGTTTTTCCCCTTACCTCTGTAGGCTTTGAATAAAGTCCACAGTGGGGTTGAAAGGACATGATCTCCACCAGCTGTCTATAGAAAAAACACCACACAAACAACGTGTGCACTTAAGTGCCACAAACACACACAGCTCAGTGGCACCTACGTGCACCTATCCTGCCACCTCCCTCACCAAATCACAGCCACATCTTTGAAAATAATCAACAGGGTCTCCACAAATTCATCTTAAAATAAATCTGATGGGCTGATCTTCTGAGTGCTACAGCTTGTGCAACTGCAAACTTTACGACACAATTAATCACAATGGTTTTTTTTTTACTGTTTACCTAGAAAAACAAGAAAATGTTCTCTCAAAGGGTTTTTAAGACTTCCAGAAAGTAGAAGTTCTGAGTCATAGAACACTTTATAGATTATATCTATATTAATGTTTCTTAAATAAAAAAATGAATTGGGTCTTTTATAACACATTGGTAAGTACCAAGCAGTAGTTCCTTTCCATTTACTATAATAAATGTCAAAAACAATGCTGGGTTATAAGTAAAATTATAAAATGAAAAAAAATTAAATTTGTGGGCTTCTGCCCTCCATTGTGGCTCCCTTGAGCGGATGGTTTGCCTGTGGGCTTGATTCCATAGGAAGTTTAAATATAGAAATAAATATATAAATAATTATAAGATAATGAATCGTGTCAGCAAGGTCAGTGAAACTATTTATGTTCAACATTATGTAGATGCCTAAAGTGCTTTTCTGGACCACAGCCCATATTAACTTCCGTTTTATACAAAAATACAGTGAATAGTTTAATAAAATAGACGACACCATCTTAAGGGATATTGTGAATCACATCAGTGTTCTGCTGGCTTTGATAGATAGCTCTTAATGAATAAATGTACTCTGAGACTTACGGGGATCCTGTGCCGCAGCATTACATTTCAGACACATAATGGGTTGTCAGTGTACAATAATCTGTATAGAATATAGAGGAAATGATGGAAAACCTGGAGCACCAGCTCAGTATTTCAGTGCCTCTAACTATTACAAGCAGCATAATTCAAACTATGTACATGTTTGTAGATCTCTTCAAGAGACTCAAACTCTTATTTTCCTGAGTATTTCTGAAAGAGATTAAAGAAAGAATAATCAGGTAAAAATTCCTTAAAGAGAAGAGAAACCTAAGATCTTGAATGCTGTGGACAACCTCTAAATAAATCTCACAAAATTATTACAATGAGATTTCACTATATATATATATATATTCAATCTAAACCACAAATATTTCAAGAGATAAAATAAAAAATAACTTCCAGATTATACATAACATATTAGCAATGCTAAAATAAAGCCCCTCTTCCATTTCTTTTAAAGAATATCTTGGGAGACATTCCATCTTTCAGAACTGCTGAACTTGCTACTTTTATTTGAAAACTTGGATATTAATAATTTTGCTCTTTCAAGTCACAGTGTGTGATTAAATAGGGCTACTTTGTTATTTTTGGTAAGCTGCATTCCAGAGTACCTGGCCTTTAGATATTTAAATCTAGTTGTTAATAAAAAAAATGCCTTTCGAAATAGTTCTCCTTTTGCTTTCCTGAAAACTCTAAAATCTCACTCTCCTTTAATTTGCTTTGTGATAAACCATAAAGAAACAATGATTACTGTTTTTTTTTAAGAGTAATATACAATTGAAAGTCTAAGATTTATAAGTTACATTAAAACCTATATATTTTTAGAACTCTGTGATATCTTTCTGTGTAACTTTTGCTTGTGCCTTTTCTGTACTGAAGCTAAAGTTTCCTCCAGTTAAGATTAGTTTGAAAAAAAAATATTACCTCCAGATTATACTTTGGCAAAAGGAAGATACTTTTCCTTACACTTTAAAGTACTATAAATGCAGAGAAAGAGAAAACCTGCTCTAAATTTAATGTTTGTTTTTTTTTCAAAAAACACCCTTAAAGAAAAAAAAGTAGGGAAATAAATACTGTTAGAAAATAGTATATTTGAAACTCATAGTCTTATGATGTCAATTAAATTGGATTTTTCTTACATCTCCTATTATTCTGCTCTTGTTCTAAGACTATATGAAAAATAGTGACTGTGAACATAATCATCCGTAAGAAATGAAGCATTTTATGAAGACAGCAGGAAGCAAAGGGGAGGAGCCTGTTCAGCTCTTCAGTATAGCAGATTTAATAAATGATATGCTGGAAACAAAATTTCCAGAGCTGAGCTGTCAGCAGGGGTAGAACTAAACGTTGCCAACCAATTGAAAACAAAAATGGGACAGGAAAGAACACAGGAAAAAGCATCAGTTCTTAGAGAAACATTTCAAGAAGTGCAAGAGCAAAGAGGGCCTTGGCGGTGGACAAAAGGAAAATGAAAAGTAGACAAAATAAAAAATAAGCACAAAAAGTGAAGTCCATGCTTTCAAGAAGAAAAAAAAACTTCAATTATTGTGCTGAATGTATTAAATACTGCTCAGTGCTCAATGTTCAGTGTTACTCTTCCCTGTATACAATAACATTAGTTATCCAGAAATGAAGATTGAAAGGTTTAAGGTTGCATGTCACCTTTAAATCTATTCTAGAAAAGGAAAGCTTTTGGTTTTGGGCTCCTCAACAACTGATGCAAAGCAATGAGGACACTCCTGAAGTCTCAGGAATGGGGAAAGATGAAGTGGAAAAAACAACAATAACAACAACAACAAAAAAAACAAACAGAAAACAAAAACCTGAAAGGGAGAAGAGGAAAAAGAGAAGGATAAAGATAAAAATCAATGTGCCACTGTGAAACAGGATGGGATAGATGTTGTGACTTTGTCATGAGGAATCTAAGCTGACTGTGGGGTTTTTGACCCACAGACAGCCCCCTTGAAAAATCTTCCTCTCTCAGATGTAAGTCTGAATTTTGCCCATAAATTATTATTACTTCAGTACCAAGTGAAACATTTTAAAATAAGTCCATCAGACTTATTTGCACAGAACAAATGTTCTTATAGATAAGAAACATTGGGAAAGCTCTTGGAACCCATTGTGCTTTATCAGTTTGACAGTGACATTTGGAAGAAATAAAATCTAGAACTATTACACAATTTTTGAGTATTAGGGTACTATAATACAGCAAAGGATGAAACACTGTGAAACATTTTCTTCAATTATCCATTTAGCACCATCAGAGATGATGCGTATGCCATCTCTGCCAAATTAAAAATGAGTGTTGAAAAACACCTGACTTCCATAAATTCATGACGTGAAAAAGAACAAACTGATCAGAAGATAAAACTACACTAAATATATACAAACTCAATGGCCTCTGAGCATCATTGTTGGTAAAACCATATCCTGTAATTATTTCTCTGAAGTCAGTGTGACACAACAGAGTGCTAAATATTCATTCTTTGGAATAAATATGAATTTAGAACTATTCATCTTTTTTCAAACATCTGACATGCTGCATAAACAGAAAGTATATACGGTTTTTTTAAAGTAAACAATACAATAAGTAAAGTGATTTATTATGCAATTTATCTCTTTCCATCTCTGTGCTGTTCATAATTCAGATCCACACAGGGCAGTTCATATACCATTAATATATCCCAGATGTGTTTGACTTTAAGGCTATGATCATTTTAAATGTTTTAAAATGTGTGCCATTTATCATTAGTGTTATGGTGGTGTCATTCGCATTATTATAGTTAAGGTTGTGTCAGCAGTTCTAGAAGCCCTTATTTTCAGGGGTTCAAAACTTGGCAGTAAGAAGTGGCTACAGCCTAAAACCTGGCACAAAGCATCCTGGTTTGGGAGCAATTAAACCTCCTTCTCAAAAAGCTAACAAAGGATTTAGTCTTGAAATTCTGCAGAAAAGAAAAGGTTCATGGTTTTAAGATATAAAGTTCCTCTGGCAGATCTTAGAACTTGTTTTGGGCTGAAATAATAAAGACAAAAGAATGTCCTGCAAGAGATGAGAGTGCTGGTGAGTTGGAGACCGTAGAGCCTAACTGCTTATCCAGATCTGCTGTGTGCATTCCAAACAATCTAACAAATACAGTACGGCATCTCAGCAACATCTGCAGCACCTGGAAATTCAGCCTGCATACATTTTGCACATAACTTCATATATCAGAAAGGAGCACTTGCAAAGCTAACCTAATAGCAGTCTTGCCAGATGACAATATCAGGATAAGATTCCATTTAAATAGTCTGTTTTATTTGCAACTTCACTGACCTCCCAGCTCTGATTGGTTTATCTTAACTAAACTGGGATTGGATAATACAGAATTATTATGTCACACAGATACTATTCAAACAGAAATCCTGACAACAATTTTAAAATCTTTATGCTGCTCAGAAACTCTTTTGAGTAGATACATTCTGCAGGAAACAGGTTCTTGTAGAAACTGAACTGGCAGTAGAGGAATGGAGAACATAGAAAACCCTACATGGTGGTGCTGGTCTAGCATCTTTCCAGATTGAAGATACAGTCTACCTCTCTTCCTGCCACAGCACAGAATTAGTTTCTACTGTTTTACGAAAATAACTTATTTATGAGATCAGGAACACTGGTAAATATCCTATTTGTCTGCAGAGTCAACATAAAAATTGGTTTTGGCTGAGAATTAAAATTATTAATATTTTTCAGATCGACAATGAGAAGGGTTGGACTACTTAGAATTGCATTTATTTGTTTTCCTGGCCAATGCAAATTCTCATGATGGAAAATTTGAGATTCTGTGAGCTGGGATTGTTTAGCCTGGAGAGGAGGAGCCTCAGGGAAGACTTTATCACTTTCTACAAGTATCTGAAAGGAGGTTGTAGCCAGCTGAGGGTTGGTCTCTTCTTCCAGGAAACCAGTGACAAGAGAACACAGTCTGAAGCTGCTTCAGGGGAAGGTTTAGGTTCAACATTAGGAAGAAAGCTCTCCACAGAAAGTGATATTTGGCATTGGAATGGCTGGCTGGGGAGGTGATGATAGACTCACCATCCCTGGAAGCGTTCAAGAAAAGACTGGATGTGGCGCTTAGTGCCATGGTCTAGTTGACAAGGTGGTAGGAGTTCATAGGTTGGACTCTATGGTCTCAAAGGTCTTTTCTAACCTAACTGATCCTGTGATTCTATGTCTCTCTTCCAGTTCTTAGAAAATTCAGATTCACAAGCTATTAGTTTAGCAGTTTTTATTCTACTAGCTAGGCCATACAGCAAGGGTAGAGCACTTTTAAGGTCCCGCCTTTGGAATCTCCTTCCCCCAAAAAGCACTCGTGGTTTTTTTCCTCTCCAAACACAGCTCTTGTAAAAACAGAGCTCACAGCCCAAGCCCAGAATTGACTACTTTATCTTCCTTTCATTCTCTACCAGATATTCAGCAGATCTCCCCGTTCTCAAAACTCCAGATTTTATTCTTTCCTATTGTAATTGTATTTTCTATTGCCTTTCTATTCACTCTGACATGACCACTTCCATGTACATCAATAGGAGTCATGCCCTGGTGTCTTCACTAAAAATCAATTGCAATGAGGTTATGCCACCTGAAAAATAAGTGGATAACCCCTCACCACTTCTTGCAGGACGACTGCTATTGCTGTCTTCCTACCTCCATGCCAAAAAGGCCTCCTGTGGCTGTACTCTCCTTCTTTAATCTCTGCTACGCTAAAGGAAGCTGCCTTCCACTTCCTCTTATTAAGATTGTATGATTCCGCACTACTTTGTCACTATTTATTCCTCTTATGCTACCATGTCTTCCTCTGCAAGACATGTTGCTTGTCATTACTCTCTCAGCAAGAAAACTTCCTTTTGAGAACAAAGTAGCAGCTCCTGACCAAATCCAACAGCTGTTCTTCACAGAACCATCTTTTCAGGGACACATCCTGAACACCTCTGATTGGAAAAGCTGAACATTTCTGCTCAAGACATGGAAAATTCTTGCTGCACTTCTCATCAAGCGCCCTCTCCCCAACCAGACAAGTTATTTAAGACTTCTTTTCTCTTTCATCCTGCACTGTTTCAAGTTGCAAAACTTGAACAAAAAGGAAGATATTGGTTATTCATGTAATTCTTACATATTTAGGCTTTAGGACCACTTCTGTATAAGCAACTAGGGAAAGAATATATTACAAAGCTACCTGGTAAAACATGATTGAATAATAAAGGATTATCAAATATTTTCCTTGTAGATTCTCCTTACATTCCACCAGAGGGCTACAGAACTCCCAAAATTCTAAAAAACAAATTTTTCATCCTTTCCAAAGTAAACTATGTTCTGAATGTCATTTCCAAATTGTTATGAGGATAGTTTTAACTGATTTTTAGAGATGGGTCAAAAAAATTCAGCAGAGCTTTTTAAGATTTTGCAGTTGGCAAACACCTTTTGAATAAAATTTGAGACAGTGGTTTCAATATGTCTGAAGCACTGTCCACAGGGCATGATTTCATGTCTGTCTTCATAAAAATGGAGTAAATATGCCTACTTTCTATTTTTCACCTACTTTGCACATCCACCCTATAGAGCCACACTATGAACATAGTACATATTAAAATATTTCCATTTGTTTGTAATTAATTTTCTCTTGTAAGAAAAGTTTCTACTTTTCACTCAAAAAGTGTAAGATCCTATTGCTTTGAGAGACATGCAATTTACTATTCCCTTCTATCAAATATGCCTACTTGTGGGACCATGAGCTGGAATAATAAGAATCCATGATACATAGAAAAAGAATTTTAAATTTAAAGAAGAGTGGGAACAGGAAAAAATTTGCATGTTAGATAAATAATGACATATACAAGGTTACTGAGGAAAAGAAAAAGGTTGTGAGTACATTTTTCAATGAAGATTAAGACACAGTGCTGATTTTTCTTCTGTGAAACTGGACTTAACTTTCATCAGCTTGCATCTAATTAAATTGACAGCCAAATAAATTTATTGAGATCTTCGGTTTGAGTTATGCCAAAACCTAATCCTAGGTAAGGAGAGTGACAGTTAGTAAAAGAAGAATTGATCCTTAATCTCCACCTAACAATATGTTTGGAGCAATGAATAGTAAACAGTTTAACCTCTTTTACTTTTATACAATGCACCGGCCATTTTATTTTTGTTTTACATGCTACATGGTATTAACTTTTTTCACCTGCATTATAAATATGACAATCTACACCATTCATGCTGTCAGCTATGAAATAGCAAGATATATCTCTTCATTCCATACACAAAGGGAAGTTAAATTTATGAATCCAGCAGTAACGCTAGTCATTCTTTTATACTATTCTTCCCTTTCAAATTGGTAAAGAGCCTGAATGGCAACTTGAAGAAAACATGCTTCCTCGATAAATCTGGTCTGAACAAAATACTTTTGCCCTTGCAATATCGACATTTACAACTAGTAAAAGCAGAAAGATGCAAGGATTTAGTTTCTTTAAAATGGAAAGACACAATTTTACAGTTTGATTGGCATAAGAAAACAACTCAAAGATACTGCATTTTTCCAGATTCTACTGATATATTTGCCAAACTAGAAATAGTCCGATGAAGTCTGTAGATTATAAAATCTAGTGCCTGTTGTATTTATGTTGTACTAATACAGTTCAAAAGCAAGCAGAACTGCTTAGCTCCAAGTCTTAACACTAATATAAGTTAGAGCTGGTTGCTCTGGAAGCAACTGAACACATTCTCTGTAGTCACCACAGAAATCCCATGGAATGTAGTTTCCTGCTGTTTTGGAACAACTATAAGGTAGCCACAGCCTTCAACACTATAAGTGGTGCATCAAAAATGTTAATCTTCTAATACACTTTCAAATAGATTTTTTTTTTGCTTTTCTTTAAGAACTAAGCTTTCTATGTATTGCACATGCAATGGTATTTACGTATGCCATCATACATAAACTACATTATATATATAACATTCGGTCTTAAGACTGAAGATTAGCAGACTGGTCTCCATTTCCACACACCCCTTTCCCAGTTCCCATTTTAGCCTTCCAATGGTACCCCAATTTTATAAACCACAAATCTCATGAGTTAACACACTCAAATTTGTACAAGAAATATGAGAGAGTATTTATTCTGGCAGCCTATACTATGTCCTCTCTTCACAGATTGAACAAAATTTCACTAATAAGGTTAGCTGTCATGATTTCAAAACCCAAAAGGTTAATAAGTCTCTGGATTGATTTATAAGATGTATCTGATAGAGAAATCAACATTTGTTTCTATTTAGTTCTTATTCATCACAAGCCAACTTTATTTTTTGACAAACTAGAAGAAAAATTCTTATGTCAAGTCTGTTTTGTAATGTCAAAAAGAATTGGGCAATATTTACTTTATTTACATTCATGAAATTCCATGCCACCCTTGCAAGGACAGATTGGAGACTTTTTTAAAGCTGTTTTTCTTATCCAGTCTCGAAGCCTATGTAGAGAGAAAACTCTGGTCACTGGTGCTATCAGCAAAGAGGTGCACAAATCCTTAGTGGAACAGACGGCATGTCCCAAATTTCCCCAGGTGAAATAAGTGGCATTATATGATCAAGAAAATATTTGTTCCATCAAATATGAATTGAAAGGAAAGAAAAGAAAAAACAAAAACCAGTCTATGTCACAGGACATTGTTAATAATTTAAATTTAATTAAAATTTAATAATTTAAAATTAAGAGGATAACTGGGAAATACAGAAAAATTTAATTTACATCACTAAAAAAAAATATTCAGACTATTTCTCTGATTTGTGTCTGGTCTTCTTTCATTGAACTCTAGTGGGAAAAGAGTAATTTGAGAGTGAATACAATTAGGTATTAGTGCATTTAAGACCATTCACTTAAGACATTCTTTATTTGTGTATTTAGCAATGTTGCAATACTACAAGCCACCGAGTTCACCTTCATACACGTTCTCCACATGTCTTACGTGGAGAACACAACTTGTTCTTCAAATACAACAGTGCCGTTGTCTCTGGAAGGTGACAGGTTGGGGAGGGGTTTTGGTTTTAGTTTTGTGGATTTTTTTTCAATTAAACACAAATGTAGTGCAGGAAAGGTATTCACTTATGGTGAATCATGTATGTTGATTCATGTTGAATCTCCTATGGGAGTGAGAAAACTGCAGGACCAGTTTACACAGGACACTAGCTTGAGAGGTTCTAAACTGAAGAACATGAAGATTTTTTAAGTGTTAGATTAAAACCTTTAACATAAAATCCTACCATGATTTTGAACTATTTGAATGTGCAAAGTCAGAGAACCTCTTTCTAAAAGAATTCTGTCATTTCCTTCCTCCTTGTAAGCACTGCCAGTTTCCCAATGCTCTTTTGACAGTATAATCAGTCAATTCAATCAGAGAAATTCTATAGTACAATGGTAATTTTCTCACACTTTTTTTTTTTCTCCCTTTACATTGTCAATTCAAACCACCTGCTGTAAGCATTGATGTGGAACGGCTTAGTATTAGCTCTGAAATTAGTACCAGTCCCCAGTTAAATACCTGGCACAGTCAGTGTGGGACAGACACTGTTAATGGCACATAAACCCATCAGATGTAATCGCTGCATTCCTTGAGCAAGTCTCTTTCCAAGCTATTCAGAGAGCACCTTGCTGGTATCACTGCACTAGACTTAAAAATCAGCCTGAGAGGGATGATTTGAGAAGGAGGGGGAGAACAAACATAACCACAGAATCTGTCTTAAAAAGGGAATTTGTATGAATATTCTATTGAATACATTAGGTAGCTTCCTATGGCAACATTTTACTTATTCAAACACACCAGCGATGCCTCTAAAAGCGCATTTTAAGGTAAGAAGCATAGAAAATGAATTGTGCGCTGTTTTCAAATAGCAGAAACAAATACAATTCATGACACTTTATAAAATCCCACTTCTTAAACCTAGCACTGGGCTTCAGCTATATGTACTAACTTCCATCATTTATGCAGATAAAAAAAAAGGCTATTAAATCCAGTATCTTACAAATGCATCAGTTCTACTGGCCTGTTCAGCTCAGCAGGTAGATCTGCGCACATGAGTCAGTCAGCAGTGATGAAAGGCATTTACTATAAGCTCCTCACAGGGTCATCAATGGACAGCCTGTACAAGATTTATGCTTTAAATAATATATGAACTAAACACCTTGAAGTAATTGGCTGTGTGAAGCCTCACACTAGGCCAGATAGCTTGTCTGTACAAAGTAAAATAAGATTAAATAATAAATGAATGGTGCAGAGGTTTTCTAACCAAACTAATTCTACATGATTTTGTAAGTGCAAGTTGTTCATGAGTTAAGACACTTCCACGATTTCATGCTGGTGTCATGGGGCCAGTCTGTCTTTGTCAACAGTATCTATCTTACTGTGTTCTGTTTGGTGATGTTAGAAACACACTGCTCTCCTTCCTTGTAGAAGATAATTGAAGCAGCCTACACAACCATGTACTGAGTTCATTGAATGGTCATTTTCCAGTTTTCAAAGAATGAACACATCAAGATTTTGACCATATAATGTGCAGTAAAACTCTAGCAAACTGGCATCAATTCATTAACTCATTAACAAATACCATCTACAAACTTTTCACTGTGGGATTACACTGAAAAAACAAGTCATAGGATTTTTCCACAGTGGTTATAATGTAGGGTTTCATATTCTTTAATGTGCAAGGGTTTCCAAAATATCTTCCAAATGCAAACTAACATTCTAGCTGACAGCTTTGTACAGATATTCTCTCTCTTAAATATGATGCTGCAGGCCATCTCACTCCCAGTTCACAATCACATAAATCCCTGTTAAAAATACAGCTTTATTATCGATATAACTACCAGTAGAAAATATTTAAATTAGTTTGCAAAGTCCATTTTAATATTATCAAGGAGTTTAAAACTAGTTGAGAGACCAAGGAGACCAATGGGTCACAGGCAGTCCTCAGCAGGTTTGTTTTCTAAACAAAGGAAATTCATTTAATTAATGCTAGATTCAAAGCTTGTTAAAATAAAAATTTAAAAATTTATAAAAGCAGGTACTAGGCATTCCAGAGAGAAGAAATAGCTTGAAAAGAAGAAAGTGGGAATATATTTAGAGGATTTGTAGGCCAGTTCTTAGCTGGTGTGAAGTACTTTACCCCTAGAAAACTAAATAGGCTTTCCTAGATTTACAGAAAACAAAGGTCTTGCCCTTTATCTTTTTATCTTTGCCCTTTATCTTTGGGGAGTTACCTTCACTAAAAGAGGTGCCGGGCAAATCAAAACATTTCATATTCTGGTTGAAGCTCTTGCCACATCTTTGAATTGTCTAAATCTTTACTTAAGGCTTCCGTACTTTAAATGTACAACAGCGGCTTCTTTGGACGCTGAATTAAAAGACAGCTCCAGCAGTTGGTCACACCTTCCCTGACCATTCATGTTTTCTGTACAAGGCTGAGTTATATCTCATAGAAAAACCTAAATACTGTACAGCAGCATTTCCAAGGTTTCATTCACAGACCACCTCTGGGCTCAGCACCTCACATTTGGGAGCTGCTGCTCTAGAGTGAAAAAGAACTAATCTAGAAGTAATTCTACCACATTTATATGAATTACGAAAAGGTGAGGTGAAAAGAAAAAAGTAAAGAAAGAAAGAATGAATAAAATATTTTAATAGAGAAAATAAAAAATAAGAAAGAAATAAATAAAATGGCTTCAACTAAATTTGATGAAATGTTAAGGCTATCCCTTTAAAACACACAAGGAGCATTTGTACAGCTGATAAAGTCCCTGTGACCTTGGCAGCCTTACAGGGGTAATCTTCACGTAAGATGAATTATTCTTGAACAATTGCTCTAATGTATTAGGCACAAGCATACTGTCCTTCAATATTAGGCATGCTTGTCTTTCCACATCCTTATTTCAATACAAACGTATTTATTAAGGACAAAGGGGGGGAGGGGGCTGTTAAAAGGAAGGAGAAAAAGAGAGAGATTACATTCTATGCAAATATGCACCACGATACAAGAGGAAACAAATTTATTATAGTCCATGGAGATGAAATTATTTGTCAGAATAGACTTTCTTAAAGATTTCAGAGCAGGGGATAGCTCCCAGTGAGCCCTGCTCACAGACAATTTAAAACCTTCTGAGGAAAAACTTTCAGGGATAGCAGTAGGTAAAGAATGAACAAATCATGTTTGCTAATGACTCAGATGTTTCCCACAAACCCACTAACCAACACCACAGTGACAATAAAGGGAATTCTCTCACATTTATCAACAGGGCCAGCACTTTGCCATCCATCTTCCCGTGTTGGTCTTTTCCCTACCAGCAGAGTAGCAATTTGGGCCAGAAATCAGTAGATACAGAGTCAAACAATGATCTGAAGAGGGAGCCAAGCAAGTTTATAAGAAAGATTATGATTGTGTCTGATAGCAAAGATCTGTGCTCAGAAGTACGTACCCCTTGTTGATCATTTCCTCTGCTACCCTCTGCTCCAACTCAAGTTCTTCCAATCCTATTTCTTAGATTCATATAGAGATGTAAACATTTTGAAGATCCAAGTCTCTACAAAGAGGATCTAAACCAAGATAGATCATTACTGAGACAAGTAGATCTACATATATACCTGTTTAAACATATTAAACAGGAGAATTTTGACACTAAACTTTTTGCAAACATTAATTAATTAAAAAGTATGTGCCACTGAACCGAGGAATAGAAATCTGGAGGGTGCCTAGGATTAAAACTGCATTTATTGTAATGTATATTTATTATAATGTACAATAATTGCAATTATTATAATGTAAATCATGAGAGTTTCCAAACAACAGAGACTGCTCAGTTCCCACATGCTCCTCCAACCTCTACAATTCCACATCTGCTCATGAAGTGAAACATCCTTGCTCTCACCCAAGGAAGGTAGAGGCACAATCTTAATACACCCATCCAACAACTATATCCAGTAACACCCTGATCTGCTGCATCCTCAGGTCCTGCCTAAAGGATGCCCCAGTGGGTAGGTTTTGCACAAAATATCACTGCAGTTACGACTTTATTCAAAACCAGAATCTAGAAGAGAATCACATGTTCTTCTATTTGCACAGCAGTTAGAACAGGCAGGAAAAATAGAGATAGCCGTTTCAATTTCCTCCCCTGCCTGAGGATCAAACTAAGGGCTCACACCGACTGTCAGCATCCCTCCTTTCAGAGGGGTGGGCACCATTAATCAGGGAGGGCAACTCTGATTTCACCCTAGTCCATGATTATGTTAATAGCTGGCATACAACAAAGGATACACTAAGAAAGTAATCTACATTGTGAATTTACAGCCGTCTACTAAGAGATTTTTTTATTTATTTATTTCTCCCCTGCATTTGGATTCACTCGGACTTTAAAAATTGTATTTAAAAATATGAAATTTCTAGGCAGGGACATCCAGCCTCTTCAGTGCCATGGGCTAGACAGCAGTATCAGGTTATTTCCACAGACTTTTCTCCAGGCCACCAAGTAGCACCCCTCTGTTGTGTAGGTCAGGTGAAACCTCACAGGCTTAATGCTTCTAATTCAACTTCTGCACACTTCCCAGCTGTTGAACAGCATATACTGCCATTAACACTTTTTCTTCTTAGTCTCAGGGAAGAGCAGAAAGAGCTCAAAGTAGAATGTGATCTTAACACAGTCAAATGCAAGAGAATTTCTTGATGGCCTGCTCTCTCATTCATCACAAATCGATCATTCCAAATGAGTTGTTGGCTCTTAAATACCCAGGTCAATAAAAACCGAATACATACACCTGAGGTTGGAATTTGCCCCTTGCACTTTGAAGTGCTGCTGAATGTTTCCTACGTAATTTGGAGAGTTAGTCCACGTCATACTGGCCAGTGATGTATAATGACTATTACCCCTGTGGGAAACAATGGCAACACATGGGAAGAAGCATCACCATTTTACATTTCTTTTTCCAATAGCCAATTTTCTTGAGGTTGGTAAATCTGACATATTAAAATACATTACACATATCAAACTCGTGCCAGAGGGTTGCTGCACAAATAAATAGTCATACCCTTTTGTCATTAATAAACAACAGAGGAATTCTAGGAGCTCTGCTATGTGTACAAGACACACTGCATTTGCTGAAGTACTGTGCATGTCATGTTATCCCTCAGTGGTTCATAGATCACGTGCGAAAGAGACAGGTTTTGCGAATCGCGCTATCGAAAAAGGATAAGTGATGTATTCTATATTTATCCTACTAAAGGGAAATTTGCAATCATGATACAGCAATGCTAGAAGAAAGGGGTAATATGTGTGATATATTGGCCAGCCTTGACTGTGACTGTTCCTGCAGTGTAAGAATTTCTTTATCCAAGGACAACCACTTTCACCTTCCCATCTGTCCTGCGATTTTTTTAATGTCTGAGACAGGTGGCCTGTTGGAAACCTAAAACCCTGTGGGTACAAAATATGATTAAAATCTGATGTTAGGCTCTACGATAAATAAGAGTTCTATGTTTAGTTGAGAATTTGTAACTAACCTGCAAAAATATGTCAAAGGTAATTTGAACTCTACATAACCAAAATCTTTTTAATTCAAGTTCAGCATATGCTATATCAAAACTTTGCTTACAATCATTTCCCCATAGATCAAATATGTATCTTGATAAGTACACACACTGCTTTCTTTTAGAAAAAAACTTTAAAGGAGAATTTTAATTAATGCTTCCTTGCTAAATATAGCACTGACAACAATAACATGAAAGATTAATATGTTGAACTTACTATTTAATAACTTACAGAGCACACAATTAATGCATCATAATAAATTCTTAACAATTATTAAAACAAATGTCTGAAAACTTCTGAAGGCATTTCTAGAATTCAAAGGCTGCTGGGTATGTAATCTTGCCTCTTTTAGGAGAGGAGGGTGGTGATTTAAATGGGTCTTTCATACATCCAATTATACCCAGAAAAAAATAATTTAAAAAAGCAAGAAGCTTAATTGAAATCTATTTAGAGGAAATTCAGAATCTATGCAGAGTTTAAAACTTTGGCATAGAATACTAAATGCTGATTTCTGCCGATAATTAAAATTTAAAATGTTAAATGATTTATCTTGTTGTAAATAATTAAGCGGATTTTAAAAAGGCTACCAAGAAAATGCAGTATGTGACTATATTGTATATTACCAACCTGTATTTATCTGATATGATACACACTACATACAGTCTGTGGTTTTTTGACTGTTTTTCATAATGATGTGGTATTAGAAGAAATTTTTAAAAATCCAGATAATTCCAACAGATTTAAATATATTCAGTGAAAATCAACTAAAGCTGATTTACATTCTGGTCTAATAAGTTATAAAACACATAAAAAAGACCCTGTGAGACAAATGTGATAGGTGACTTTCCAGCAGTATCAAAACTGAAGACATTGAATCTTAAGTATGAAATACTATTCCTGTGTACCCATAGTTAAACCTACACACTTGCAATAGCGTCTGTGATGTCCAGATGATTCTCAGGCTAATGGCATTAGTTGTTGTACAGTGGTTGTACAGGGCTTGCACAGGTAGTCCTTACTTCTGTGAGCTGTTTCTGATGTACATGGGAGTAAAGCTCAAACTCAACAAGACATTACTGCAGATGTGGGAAAATATTTAGGCTCTGGACTCAGAGCTAAAGCCTGTATTTCTATGTGGCTTTTTGCCATATTTTATAAACATTTTTAAGAATCTCACAAAGAGTACTCTGGAAATTCATTAATTGTTTGCAAAGAGTTTTAGCTGCTAATTACTCTGGAGGTGATTTGCTTTGTTTAAACACCAATACAGGTAGTTTCCCTGGTCTCAGCAATGGAAGAGCTGAGAGCATTGTCCCATTTTCTCCCCTTTTCCCAGCACCTACTAGCACAGCCTGCAAAATGCATTCTCTATTTTCTGAGTTGTGACAATCACATAGGAATATATACTCCCCTGAGCTGCACAGAAGACTTTTTATTTGATCATGATGTTTAACTTCATTACATTACCCTTTAAATTTAATATTTGTACCATTTCCTACTTTTCCTTACCACATAATTTATCTGTAGTTTCTTACATGATGATTTTTGAACTACAGACCATTTCAGATGTTGGAAATCATTCCTTGAGCAACATGTGCAAGATTATGCAATTCCTTTTTTAATGATAATACATGCATCCTAAACTATTCCCCAAGCCCCATGTGCCCTGTTTCTGCTCTTATATTAACATATGGTAGCCCTGAATTTATACTGTATGGCTGAAATAGTATACTTCAGGCCCATATACAGGGAAAGGTTGCAATGAAAAGCCAGAATTCTTAAATGGCCAAACTAGCTAATTTTCTCCTTGGAGCTGAAAGGTTAGACGGAAATGTCTGGCTTAAGTGAACCTAAGAGAAAAACAGTTCCAGGAAAAAATGAAGTTTTCTAACCTAAGATACAGCTCAGATTCAGAGAATATTAAGCAGAGTCCTTTTTACTCTCTGCTGTTTATTAATCGGACTGTTGGTATCATTGTTCTTCAAGAACCAAAAGCAAATGCAACATCAATTCCTTGCATGGACAGCACTGTTTTCTCATCCTGAAAAAGATGCCAATTTTTCATGTAGACATCTAGAATCATGGACAAGAGCAATATGTAGTCAGATGATTGGAAATAGGTGATACAGAGAAGATATAGCTGATGACTAGCAAACAATCATTCCCTTCAAAGATGTTCCAGAACATCCCCATACGAGATCTTCTCACATAAATAATTTTTAACCATCCCCAAACACTTGAAAATTAGAGAAATGAACATATCATTGGGGGGAATAAACAAAGAATAGGCATAAACTGTCATATACTCAAAGTATATCCAGCAACAAAAAATCATCTTGAGACTGCTTGAACAGTAAGTCCTTCCAGATTTGCAACAGCACATGGGATAAGTTCTGGGAAATAGAGCACCTGCAGTTGCCTTCATCTGCAATATACAGCATAACTCAAAGTGAGGGCTGCAGGTGTTCAATTCCACGTGGTATTAGTCTTTGAGCACGGAGTAAGCACTAAAAGGCAAGAAAAAATATAAAGGGATCAAAATGTTTGGGACTTTATATTGCTATTCACATTTCACTTTGTTACAGGAAATGTAAGACTGGGAATGTATTATTTATTCAGAGACTAAAATCAAATAAGCTTATTTAAGGCACCATATTACATAACTTTTTTTTTAAACCATCACACAACTGAAGTTTGAAGGGATCAAAGAATAACTTCTAAAGTTTCAAAGGCCACGATACCTTCCTGCCAAACTCAGCTAAAGAGAGTCCTATTATGGGCCCCCTTCTTTCTCACAAGTTTAGCGCACTCAGGATATAAAGAGGACAGAATTAAATCCTTACTCTTCTGCAACACCACACAAACTAAGCCTGCAAAAGTATTCCCTCTACCTTAGCTGAAAAACCATGTTATGCTGTAGGGTCCATATCACACTGCATCTACATAAGAATCATAACTGTATCTTACTGGCAACCTCAAAGCAAATCTTTTTGCTTGCATTACTTTCATCTCTCAAAAGAAACAAGCAAACAAAAAGTTTCAATGTTACTTTCTATTCATTCAAAGAAAAAAGATGCTTACAAAATATTCTGGATATTAAATATTTAAAGTAGACCACACATTGGAACTTGTAAGTATCAGAAAGAGTACCAATGGAATTAGATGCATGCAGTTGTGATTAAGGATACAAGAATAAGAGATATATTAGAGATACAAGAAATGCACCACTTATCTGCTACTTTCTGTAAGAAGGAAAAATTTTACAGACCATTTATAAAACAGGAACACTTCTCAGCTATTGTTGACATACCAGAAGTGATGATATGAAGGCAAAGGCCTCAGGAGTATGTAACAACAGCCAATGAAAGCAGGTGTTAGCATTACATGAAGCATTTTATGATCTGTTAAAAAAAAAACTAAATAATTTTTACCATCTGATTCACATCTTTACTCCTAGAAATAGTGAGCCAGCAGTTATCCAACTACAGTTTCAGCAGTGCACAGTCACATCCTTCACTGCTATGACCATACTCCAGTGACACACAAAACAGTGGGAAAACACACAAGAACTTGCTTATTTTCTTATCCAGCCATGGTCCTTGGCTGTTCTCCATATACCCCAGAGCATGTCAGCATTAAATATCCAGAGATATCTCACTTGCTGAGTGGGTTTACAGCAGGTCACTTCTGGAATTTCAGGCTGCATTTGGCCTTAGTCAATAGCTTTTTCTATTTCCTTCATCAGCTTCAAAAAAGCAGCTGCTTCTAACAGCTTTTAAGGTGTCTTGCTCTCTCTTTAGTACTTTTTGGTCTGTGCTGTGCTCAGCTTTCCTGGTCCTCCTTCTCATTCCTCTCCTCCTATAAACCAGGAAATTAAAAAGACTACACTATCAGGAAAGAGAAAGGTTTTAATTCCTGCTGAGTGCTTGGTGCCTGCAAGACTGTTCAGGTTTCCTGGATTTATGAATTATATTCAGATTCAGTTTTGTAAGCCAAGTGAAAATAAGACTGAAGTCTAAAGTGGAAGTTACATCCTGAAGGACAGAGAGGACTTCAGTGACTGCCTACAGAGCAAATGACATTTGTGGGAGAAGCAAAAGAGATTAACACCTCAAAAAGAAACACACTGGTTAAGCACAAGGCAGCCAAAATGCAACAGCAAAGGAAGAAACTCTTCCCCTGAAAGAAATGTCCCGGCAACCATCCATCCAACCATAGGGTGGTCCAGGAGTTCAGATGATGGTCAGAGCTGCTTTAGACAATGTCCGCTACTGTTCTTGCTCTGGCAGCAATTTGTGGAGCAAAATATTGCCAAAAGCACAACCGAGCACTTTCCAAGCTTCCTTTCTTTTTACTGCTGCCCAGTTCACGTATTTCCAAAAAGCATGTACTGTTCTTCGTTGCTGCCTACATGTGTGTAAGTCATTTGCTCACATATGAGCAAAGTATTAGCATCTAAAAACTAACTGCTTTCCTTTAATTTACATATGCACTTGAACTCTGATAGGCCTCATTCATTTGATTGCTGTCCAATGATACTACAATGAATGAAAACCATGAAGTATGTGGTTAAAGAAAACATAAAGGCATGAAGAGTTGTGAAGATATTTTATCCAAGACAGTATATGGGCTATGTGCTCAGGTTGTTCTTTACTTTGGCCGGTTTTTAAACTGCATGGTAAATATATTCCTGAAAATGTATGGCTTAGGAAATACAGGGAGAGGAGCAGAGGGATGGAAAACCTGTAGGGAAATTTCTGGATTGACATTTTTGATACACAAAAATAAAGCACTTTAAAAACAACTATGTGTGTAAGGGCAGTAAAGCTAAAGAAATCCACCACAAAAAGTCATTGCTTCAGAAGAGATGATGAAACCATGTGAACAAGCTGCAAAAGGTCAGTTCTCCAACATATCTCATACAACAGAACTGACAATAAGATCAACCTCTTTCTTCACAACCATTCCTTTAAAATATCAGAATGCTTGTTTTCATTATGGTTGAACTTTGAACGGTCCAACAACAAAAGAATCAGCACCATCGTTTTTTGCTTAAAAAAAGTTTTAATACTGCCAGGATTCCCCAAATGGCCACATATTGCAAACTAAACCAAGAACAGCTTCATTTTATAGTAGTATTCCAAGATATCTGTGAAATTTTAACATTCTAATTCCACCTTGAATACCTATAAATTGGAACAAATGAGTTTATCTGAACTATGCATGTTGTTTTAATTGGCATAGATTTTGCATTTCTTTGGGTGACAAAAGGCTACTAATACCTCCTATGTTAAAATATTTTCTTTCTAACCCACAAAGAAAAATAAATTAACCTGTTAGAAGCTCAGGTGAAAGAAAAATACTATGATGGTAAAACTTTTTACTTTAAGTCATATTTGTATGTGCTAATAATATTTGTAATGTGCTAATAGTGCTTATGTACACTAAAGTACATTTAGCACTCAGTTAAGTTCTTTGAAGGTAATATATTCAGCTATTTTGAAGAATCACAAACATTTCCATTTAACAATATCTAATTTCCTCCTCTACTCTCTTGCCTTCTCTAGCAAAAGGATAACAACTACTATTTATTTTTTAAATAATTACTAATTTGTATACAAAAACTTAACCAATCTGTGTCATCCAGCATAAAATTTGATTTGACATTAGCATATAAAACAAGTATGGAAATTCTACATAAATATCAGCCAACCAAGTCGAACAGAAGCAGATACATCACTGACAAAGCCTCCCCCTTTTTTTCCCTCCATCGTTCTACACTTCTTCCTCTTCCTTTCCTGACATGGTAGAAAGAACATGTATTTTTTCATATCAAGAAACTAACTATGCATGTAATTATGCCTATATAATTTTTATATAAAAACAGAACCCTTAATAATAATACTAATAATTTAACTCTTTTAGCCTCCACATAAGCACTGCCAAAAAGTTTTAGATAGTGAAAAAGTCTTCTTGTACATCTACTTAAACATGGAGTTGTGTCTTAGTCCGTGTCTTTGCATAAACCTCCCCATTACTCACCTGGGCACTACATAAACTTCTAAACTCTTAGCTTTAGTAGAGGCTGCAGCTATTCCGAATCTGTTGCTGCTGTGAAATACATCTAAGGCTATTAATAAGCTGTTGAAACAAAAACATTGTTGATGACACAAAGTGATCCAAATACTCATATCCTGACAAGGCCTAGCCTGAAAACACCAGCAGGTGTTGTAGTTAGCTCAGCACAAATCCAAGCAGCACCTGCTGGGAGGAGGGAGGAGGACTGTCATCTCCCATCTCTCCCACCAAAACTGACCAGTGACCTGCTCCTTCCCGTTGAACTCCCAGTTTGTCGATTATGTGATGCGTCAAACTTGCAAAGGAAGCGTGGAATGTGTAATGTAAAATAACCATTAGGGTCTCTCTTCCATCTAGACAATCTCCATTTGACTTCCACAACTGCATTCGCTGCAGCTTTCCTCACTAGAATCTCCAATCCCTCCACAGGCAGCAGTCTACCTCTTCAACACAGAACATATGTTTTTTTCCATAGCTTGCTTTCTTTTCACTCTTTCCATCACTGCACCATCCTAACTCTTCATCCACCTCTCTTAATGGCTACTTCAGCGTGCATTTTTGCAAGCTGTCACAATCAGCTTATACCTAAATCTTACCCATTCTTTCTGTATGAGATGTCTCAGATCCAAGCAGCTAAAAGTCTCATCCAGGTTGTCATCATTTTCTGTCTATATTACTGTATTATATATTACATGTTTCTCTGTCTCTTAAGAAATATCTCACCCCCTTTCCATCCATTTATTATAAGGTTGTTGTAAAGGTAATTTGTTTTGACAATGACATCTCTCACTTTGAAAGAGTTAAACTATTTTAATATTAAAAATTTAATTTCCAATGTTTAATTCAAGTAGTACACTTTTTCTGCAAAGAACCATTGGCTAATAAAATTAAATCAGTCCCTTTATGTGAAAATAAAGTAAACACAAATTTCAAGAAGCAATTAATTTTTTTTTGTTACTTCCATGTTGAAATGCAAACTAGAATACTTTCTATTTTCTCTGGTGATATAACAAAACAAGGAGATAAAATACAGATATTTACCCTAGAACAGCATATGGTCTATAGCTAGATGTATCAGATGTAATTTCAGTCCTAAGCATCCATTAATCTTAGTTATATGAACAACATATTCATCATAGAAGTGACTTAGAAAGTCTCACTCCAGAGTTGCCAACAGCTTGATAATTAAAATATTTCAGTAAAGAGAAGATAACTAAATTTGGCTCTGAGCTTTTCAAATCCAAATAAGAAGCCAGTTATTGGATACTGGAGGGTGCAGTAATCTTGAAGCATTCCTCTTTGCTTTTTCTCCTAAATCTATGAATCTTTCTCTGTTAATTGCTTTGTCTTTTGACAAAAATTACTTCTTTTTAGAAGTTGTTTTCCAAGCAATGAAAAAAATCAGTATCTCTGCTTAACACTAAAATTACCACTTAATACTGTATAGCAGCATAAAATATATTACAGTCCCCAAATGATTTGAGTTATGGTGTATAAAATGTTACTCAATAAAAAAGGAAAAAGACAGACAAGCAAATCTTCAGAAGAAGAGATTCAAGCAAAGAGCATGAGCTTCCTAAACTGAGAAAGGCAGCTTATTCCTTAGCTTTTGGGCATAATGGTAAAATCCTCCATCACACAAGGTTTGTAGTTTTGTAATTGGAACTTGCACTAAGAGGGCACTGAAGAGCACAGAGGCCTGGAAGCAATATATCTCAAAATTAAATCTGGAGATATATTCAGGACCTTGACCATGAAGGGACTGACAGGTCAACTTCACAATAAATCCTTTGTTTCTGAGTAGCCAATGCAGTGATGCTAGGATTAGGGAGATATTCTGTCTTTTTTTGCAAGATATACTTCTCTGGCAAAAGAATTTTGCTCAAGCTTGGTAATGAGACCACTTGGCAGGCCAGTGAGCAAAGCATTATACTTGTCTAGCTTGGAGGATATAAAACCCTGAGCCAGCTTCTCATAAACAGACAAGGATAAATACGGACAAAGTATGGTTTCATCTTTCAAATGACAGTAGGAAGTCTTAATAATCTGCCCGATGTGATATTTAAAGGACACTTCACGTTCCAACAGAAATATGGATGCTGAAGTGCTAATCCTGTGCTGCGAGTAATATATAGACATAAAAGCTACATCAAAAACTGAGGTGGCGTTAAGCTTATAGCTAGAGCCACAGAATGAAAAACCTTCATTTTACTTTAATTTAACTCCAAAAAATCAACATAACTTATATTTTAATATTTTTCAGGGATCGGGTACAGACAATAAAAGTGCAGTTTAGATTTGCTGCTTTAACTGGCAAATGAATTAGCATGTCTTCAGAAGAGAAATGAAACTTGATATCAACCCAATGAATTATCTGGCCCAAAAGCAGCATGTAAGTTAACTCCAACAAGCTGAAAATGATATTTTAAATGCAAACACAACTATCATGGAATCTTGGAATAGTTTGAATTGGAAGGGACCTTTAAAGACCATCTAGACCAATTATTCCTGTTATGATGAGTGACATATTCAAGAGCAGGTTGCTCAAAGGCCTACTCAGACTGACCTTGAATATTTCTAGGGATGGGGCATCCACCAACTCTCTGGGCAACTTGTTCTACTGCCTCACCACCCTCATTGTAGAAAACTCTCATTCTTGTATCTAATATGAATCTTCCCTCTTTTAGTTTATCCCTTTTCCCTATCCCACCTTTCTTATAAGCCCCATTTTAAATATTCAAAGGCCACAATAAAATCTCCTTTCCTTGTGGGGTTGTCCCTCCCTTGAGTCATCTTCATGGTCCTTCTCTGGACCTGCTCCAATGGGTCATTATACTTCCTGTGCTTAGGGCCCAAGAGCTAGATGCAGTTGTCAATGTGGGGTTTCATCAGAGTCTGAGATGGTGCCTATCAAAAACCCAGTATACTTCTTGCATTCTGAATAACCTGCAAGAAACGAAAACCTGCAGAGAAGCGTTTTGGCTATGTGGACTAAATATGAGCATTTAGTCCAAACATTTGTCTATACACCTCTAATTTTTACTCAGATTTACACATGTGTACTCTGAAAGTTGGAAATGCCTTTAGCAACTTCCAAAGGGAAACCTATCTGATTAATATTTTTCATTTCTATTTTGTATCCTTGTTTCCAGCTTTTAAGCAGTGGAAGAGGAATACAGTTGATGATTTTATCATCTATTTTAAAACCAAGACAATTATAGTAATTTGTTCCAACCTCCAGAACCTAAAGCTTTTCAGATTGTACCAAGCAACTTGAATACCCTATCTGTGACTTGTGCTTGAGCTAAAGAATTTGGGGTTTAGGCTGATAACAAATCTTGAAACACCAATGACTCATAGAGGCTTGATTTTGGAAAAATGTCTTCGACTTTGTTTAGTCACACAGGTGTCCAAAACAACTTATTTTCCCCTTCCACCTTTCTGTTGTAGGCCTGTTATGGAATGCATCTGTTCTCAGATTAACCTTAAATGGAGCTTCCTCACCACTATAGTTAGGTTTGAACTTCTGAAGTTCATATCTAGTCCATGCTGAAATAACTTTAAGCAATTCATATTCAATGACATAAAAGAGAATTTCATAATCCCCAAGTGTCCTGTTCTTACAGCTTATGAAGCTTGCCAAAAATTCCTCTGCACTTTATAGTATTTATAAGCCAGTCTAGGACACTGTCCTTGATTTCATAAGGTACTTCATCTGAAGTAACCAGATGACAAGATTAAGAACTTCTGAACTACCAACTTCAGTCTACTGAAGTTGGAATACTCACCCTTGAATAATATAAAAAGTTGTTAAAATTCACACCTAAATGTAATTTTTAAATTCAACTTTAGCAGCATTCTCTCATTTTACAACAGTGATGGTAGATGCAGTTGTTATCCTTGAAAGCAGTTCTCTTCAAAATATACAAAACATCAACATTGGTTTTCTTTTAAACTGCTAAATACCTACAGTTGTTTCAAAAACTGATATTAAAATATAATTATCAGCTCAAATTTATGTTACAAACTTCCATGCATTAAATCACTACCACTTGTGCTAGTTATGCAAATAGATACTAAACAGACAGGGTTATAGTGTCTTGTCATTGTGTAACAGCCCCTCCAGTTTCAAATAAGACAGAAGTATTTCTGTTACACAAAATTACTATGGATGTATTAAGTTACTCTTTATAGTAGTTCAGATCAAATGAACACTGTATGTCTAAGGACACACAGACATGTATGTCTCTATATTGCCACTTCCTTCTCTTCCCTTTCTCAGAGCTAATGCTGAGCAATAAAGATTTTTAAGAAGAAAACAACCACAAGAATTTGATTTTTACATTGAATTTTGATTGTATAGGTTGAGGGTTTTCAACAATATACTACATATATTTTCTAACGGCATATCCATAATTTGCTAGTTTGTACTTTTGAAGCTTAGCTCAGTCAAAAAACACAAACCCAAAACTTCTCCACAGCAACTGTAAGGTTGATTACCTCAGTATTAAACAAATTCTGAGCTAATTAAACTCAAAGTCAATTCAGCCCATGACAGAAGGTTATTACCTCATAAACAGGATGTACTTTAAAGTTATTAATAATACACTAACATTGCCTTTTCAAAACCTTTGATTAGCAAACAAGTGAAAATTAGCATCTGAAATTCTGTTTGTACAGACTGTAGATCAGATTATGTAAATTTTTAAATCTCCATTTCTCCAAATGAAAAGCAAGCAGCTAGCAACAGCTGTATAAGTGAGAAAAGAGTGCAGATATGGGGCCCTCAACTCTCAGCAACTTCAAACTCCACTGAGATCTACAAAGTGGTAACAAGGCCACATATTGTTCCATATTCTATCCTGTTGTGCACCATCAACCATGCAAACAACAATAAAATATAAATATACAGGATGAAACTTAGTAGGGAATAGCTTGAATGATATTTTAAATGCTAATTTTAAAGCCACTCAGATTCCTTCATAGTTAATTAGAAACCCTCTCCTCATACCAAAATGTAAGATTTAGTGGATGAGTTAAGCTGAAGAAAAGCAAGCCTTGCCCTTCCTCCAACAAGCTCACTTTATGGACAAACATAAAAAGAAAAAACCGAGTCGTCTTCTAAAAATGCTTGATAATACTGTTGCATTTTCAGAATAAAATATAAACAATTCCTGCACAAATGACTCAGTAAGTTTCTACAGGCATCAGTAACACAACTCTACAGCCTCAAGATATTTTATGTACAACTAAGAAAGTAAGGGAACAAGGCAGATAAAAATCACACAGAAGCCTTTTTTTGCTCTGTTGCTGATATATCATTGTTATTTTGCATAATATCTGATAGCAGGACTGCCATAAGTAGGAGAAACATTCTAAACATTGTATGATTTATATAATTACTATATTATATAAAATATAATATAGTATATATTTATAAAGTATATATTTATAAAATGTACATGCTGAGCTCTTGTCAATTGATATATGGAACTAAGAAATGTTTTATGTATGTTAGTCTCACATGTAGGCACAGAATGTCCCAGTGATTTCACCAGGAGGAACAGTGCACCTGTGGCAGTAGACTCCTTGGTGTTTCAGGGTGTTCTCTGCAGTCTTACACGCTCCTTAAAGCGCTCAGCCTTCAAATAATGCACAAGCTTCATCTCTTAGGTGCCATACCCTCAAAGCCAAATTGCTTTTGTCAAAATCCTTGAGTGTACTGTCAAAAGCAAAGAGTTCAAGAATACAAAACTAATCAAGAAAACAACAAAAAGGGAAAAAAAAAATCCAAACCAATGTATTTTCCAACTGTATATGAGAAACTTTATGAAAAGTAACTATTATTAAAAAAAAATGAAACTGATGATAAGTAAAATTGTCAGTTCAACTGTATTTGACAGACTGTAAGACACTCAAGGCCAAAGAAAGCAAAATTACACTAGAAAATCAAAAGCTGAAAAAAGAAAAAAAAACTTTGATCATTAGTCCCCCATTCTCCTTGCCCCACAGGGACACCAACTTTTGTCTTTGTAAAACATGCAGCTAAGTTTGACACAGAGCTCTAGTAAGGGAGAGAGAAAATGTGGAGTGGGGGAGATATATGTGAAAATAAATAAATAAATAGAGTACACATCTTTTGAGGGCCTGTGTTTTGAGGCACAGTGTTTTAACAGAGTTTCATCACATCCACCTGTATTCCCTTTCCTATTTCCCATGCATGCTGCTGACTTGCAAGTTTCTCCATACGTTTTCCTTATTTCAAGCACCAGGATTATCAGAAACCCATTCATATCAAAATGGAAAACCCATCAAAATTTGGTGTCTCCTGCCAGCTACTAGCACTAAAAAAGCAGTAGCTGGCATCTAGACCAGTACAGGAACTCGTAACAGAGACAGCAATACGTGTATTCATGTGTAGTCAACATCACTGATTCTTGCTGAGCTCAGAAAGGGCAGGAAGGGTGCAAGGCTGCTGATGTGACTTTCTTCACTTTTGTTTCATGATGACTTATAGGATCCTGAATCCAAGCCTACTCTCTCCTCGCAGTTTTTTTCCTTTTGGTATCTCCTGTAAGAGTTTATGTGTAGAAGCAATTAATATTTTAAGCCTGCATTACCCCTAGGGTTTATCACTGGTTCTTCAGGTCTGCTACAGCAGAATGGCGTGAAATCTTCTCTTGCTCTGGGGAAACTGATCCTAATTTTGCTAATTTTATATTCTCTCTGACTAATCTAGCATAGCATATCTGTGGTTCATCAACTAACAAATACCTGAAGAGAAAAAAAATGTGGCAGTCCATAAAGTGCAAACATCATCTGAAATCCCTTAACTCTAGGTATGAAGCTACACACTACAAGGAAAGCAAGTGTTTGGACAGTAGTGAGGTGAAGCATAAATATCTTCATATAGAATCATATGATTCATCATAAAGTCATTGAGTTTAAAGCACCTTAAAAATCATCTCATTACAGCCCCCTGCCATGGGCAGGGACACTTTCCACTAGAACAGGCTGCTCAAAGCCCCACACAGCCTGGTTTTGAACACTTCCAGGGATGGGGCAGCCACAGGCTTTCTGGGAAACCTGTGCCAGTGCCTCACCACCCAAACAGCAAAGAATTTTTTCCCAGACTTTAATCCTAACCTACTAACTTCCAGTTTAAGGCCATTCTCCCTTGTCCTGTCACTACAGGCTTACACAAAGAGTCCATCCTTTGTGCAGGCTCCAGTCCAGTAGTGGATAGAGATATTTCAATTATTTTTCACTTTTTGTCTCACCATCTCTTTTAAAAGCAACACATACCACTAATGTCAAAACCAAATGTAGATGTTCCTGCTCATTGCAGGGGGGTTGAACCATGTGACCTTTAAATATCCCTTTCAAACCAATCTATTTTCTAATTCTATTATTAAAAAGCTCTAGATAGGAAGCACTAAGATGTCTGGCAATAAAAGTATTTCATTATTACACATCTAAGTATTTCTGGACTCTGAGCAGTCTAATTAGACATTAGTCTAATTAGACATCTAATGACATCTAACATCCAGTTAAAATTGTGAATTCTGTCAAAGAAATTTCTAAAAGTATCAAATAAAAAATTTATGAAAAAACCTGTCCTTTTTCATGTGAGAAAGCAATACATACACCTCTTGCTTTGGTCTGGAAATTTCATGGAAACACTTATCAGAGATGGGAGTTCAGGGAATTCAGTATGGGAATTAGTGGAAATTCGGTATGCTCCCTCTGCAGCGTGCAAAGGAAGAAGTTTCCCCTCTTCTGTGTTCAGATCACAGTTAACAGAAACTACAACCATGCAAGAAAAAAGAATATAGTTTATCCCTTAGAGGGTCAGTGATAATGGAATTTAGAACAAGAAAGACGTGTTATGTTATCTACTTTTGGCCTCTTACATAATCAATCATTGAGTTTCAGCTGATAGCTTCTGAACTTCTCTCTTGAAACCACTGACTCTGCTGGTTAACGTCTATCCTATAGAAAATTAGCTAATCTAAATCTGAAGACATCTACAGATGTCAAGCCCACCACTTTCTCAGCGTAATTCCCCAGAAGTGCCAGGTTTCTCTGTTGAACACATCAGGTTTCAGCTACCAGACATGAGCTCCTGTTATCATTGCCTGTTCTTTAATAGCAGCAGCACTTTTGCCCTACGAAGGACGTCTTGCAGTATAAATCAACTAATCTTTCAATCCTCTTTGAGTACGTCATCTAAATGAGTTTTCCCTGAAGTCAGAAAATTTTGTCAACCTCCATCATCTGAAGAAGAGGAAAGGGCTTTTTTAGAGAAGTCTTAAAGCTATGAGAAGACAGGACCAATCAACATACTTCTTGTGTGTGAATCTTTTAAGTTCAGACACTCAGTATCTTTCATTTCCCAGTCCAATATAAATGCTGCTCCTGAGTAACATTCAGGCTTATTCTTGCATAGACAGATCCAAGAAACACCTCAGATGTGAGCAAGGTCACAGATGACTTCTCTGCCAGTATGAAAGCTAGAAGAGCCTATCCTCATACTCCCTATGATCTCATGTGTCACAGCAGAAAGTAAGGCTCGTATCTGCTACAGATAGTGTGGCTATATGTGTTTGCATATCGACTTTGTGAGCTCTTAAACACAGAAAAACTTCTCAAACACATGAAGTCTAGTAAAACACTTAAGAGAATGATACAAAAGATGCAGCTCCAGTCCTCCAGGACTCTGGGCCTACTCCTCCATACCTGATCTCCAGCAATCAATAGTACTGTGGGGAAATATAAACTGAGCTGGTCTCAAATCCTGGCCAGGAAAATTTCCTGACCCGGCTTTGTCCACAGAGCATCAGTCAGTCAGTCGGACAATAAACTCTTCTTCTCACAGGCAATGAGTAACACTGCTAGCAAAAATATGCATTTTCTTCCCCCCTCACCTATTTTTCAATGATTACTGGTGAAGAGGAAAGAGAAGTGTTTTGTTATATTACAGGTGTTTGCCACTCAGCCTGGTTTAACAGAGAATAAGTGTCAAGAAAAATTTGGGCAGGTAGAGGTATTTTTTCTCTAGCATCAGGATTAACAGCAAACAAACTGAACAAAAACAAAACACTGAAACAGCAAACTCATAATGTCCAGACTGCTGCTGTTTAAAGTATTTATTCTATTAATCTTCCTGAAATTTATTTTCAGGAATATTCAGTCAATTTATACTGAAAGAGCAAACACCTGGAAGTTGTGTGCACATAACAGGAATCTTGTTTAATAACTATTACTGCAGGAACATAGTTTGACATTAAACCAGTATGATTTGTGCCAAAAAAACCTTCATTAAAATCTAAAATAAAATTTTTTCTTGAAGCTTTAACTTTGTGGTTTTATCACAGTTCTATTTATGTAAAGCAATACCGCAGAATACTTTGTCCACAGTTCTCTGGAAAGACTAAATATTCCATTTATATAAAGCAGAAAAAATCCAGTCATTATCAAGATACTGCTGAATTTCAGCACTAGAACTTTATGTTTAATTCCATAAATTAATATACTCCACAATCTACAGATTACAGAGAATGGGTCAAGATACAGACTGTGCTGAATTCCTAAAAAAGCACAAAATCTCCTTTTAATAAGCCCATGATGTTTTTGCACAAAAACTTTGATTTATGTACTGTTGCACAAATCATGATTAAAACAAAATTGTTTCTAATAATCAGACCAGAGCCAATGAACTTAAAACTCTTCACATGTTACTGCTGAGCAAAGTTGAACTACAAATAAACAAAAAACATCTTAAATAAAATATACGACAATATTTTATTACATACAGGCTGAAAGTAAGCAGAAAACTGTATATGCACTTTGTGTTTATATGAAGTTCTGTCCTGCAATTTACCGAATTTCACTGGCTGTAATATACTCTTCAGGTAAATCCAGCATTTATTTTTCTAAATAACTAAATATTAGGAAGAGCTGTACAGGAAGTGCACTTTAAATCAACTTATGAAGCTTTTGGGGAAACACGATCCTAGTGTAATCAAAATGGTATTTTCATAACATAACAAAATCAATAATAGAAGGCATGTTCTTTTTGTTCAAAGGTGCTGTGTTTTGAAAATATTGCCATGTAGTATTTACGGTAACAGCTGTACAGTTAAACTTTAGGCACAAACTGAACTGCAGAGGATCTGCTGCATAAATATAATTCCCATGGCAACTAAGTGTGCTACTAGATAACAGAGAAAAAAGGATTTATGTGTTTGCTGAGCTGTCTTGCCCTAAAGGAATTCTCCAGGCAAATGCAGGCCACCTGCCACATGTTATATTAAGCTCAGCCTTCTGGACTTATTTCCAAATCTAAAACAAAAAGGTCCACCAAGTTTCACTTGAAGTTTCCCTGTCATGATCCCAGTCACTCCAAAATACATAGCTCCCTCTTCAACATGCTTCCTATATTGCAACAGAGATGTTTAACAGTGAGTGGTTGCAATTTTTTAATCTAAATCCTCCACATGAAGTGGGCAAGTGACCTGAATCTTCAAATTCATTTGAACTTTTGTCCACTTGAACTGAGGCTCACTACTGAAGTGTTTTGAACTCTACCAAAAAACATCCCTATTTTAATATTATAAGGAAATATATTTGGGTCAGATCATTCAAATAGTACATTTCTATATAAAAATGTATTAATGGTCCAAAAGACTTGCCTTCATATGCAGGAAAAAAACCAAAAAACCCCATTTTTGCTAGAATACATTGCTAATAGAGACGCAATGCTTGGAAATGCTTTAAGTTGGAATATTATAGTGCGAATGACAGAAAAAATACAATCACCAGGCAAGCATTCAGCAAGCTTAATGCAAGTAATACCAGAAAGTTATCAAAAGACCAGAGTATGTGTCAAAGTGCACAATGTTTATGGTGTTTTCCTTGTCAAGGAAATTGAGATTGACTAAAAAAAATTCAAGAAACTGTATTTAACAGTCAAGACTGTCCCTAGGCACAAGCCCCAGAAAGGAAACTGCTTTGCTCCATTTTTCTCCCTGGGAAAACCCTGTGACACTTTAAAGAGGGAGCAGAGTTTGCCTGAAACAATATGAACTTTAGCACAGGAACACACACCCCATACACACTTTTTAGGTAGTTTGTAAATCTATCACATTGCTAAGTCTATGGTCAGCATCAGGCAGCAACAGTGCCATGAATTTGGGTGTCTACACTTGTGAAATACCTTTGTGTTATCCTTCCAAAGCCTCCATGTAAGAGACAGACAAGACATTAATATCGGCTTCCTGCTGTCTTACACTTGTGCTCATCTCTCCAGAGTTGTTTATTTACGTCCCACCTCAGCCTTACCATCTTCAGCTCCACGTGAACCACGAGCCTGAACCAAAGTCCACAGAAGTTAAATCAAGCCTTGTGTTAGCATAAAGATGCTTTGGTAAGTAGTAGTGTAGCATACATTCCCATTGTCTATGATTCTCCTTGCTCTTGTTTCAGCAGGTAATCTACAAGTCCAATGTTTTAACGAGGAGAAAAAAATAATATTAGTTTTCGTGAACTTATGTTGCAGCGGTCACATATTAATCTCTCTTCAGGAGAGAGAGTCAAAGTATTTGCATTAAAATGAAGAACTGCTTGTGCAAGGACAGGAAAAGAGGAACACTTAAGGGAATACTTGTTCATCACTGCAAAATAACATCTGTGTTATATAAAACCACTAAAAAACCAGTACACAACAGAAATGAGTTAAGGATCAATATGACATTACCAGATAAGAATATGCATTTTTATTACTAATAACAGTTTATATGCCCTAATGATTTTTTGTTCCTTTTTTAGGGTAAAAATAGAAGACTAATATTAAGTGTTACTCTGACTTGAATTTTCGCAGAATCAATCACACAAAATACTTCACCAATAGATATGACAAATGCACTTTATATTTCAATGTGTCAAACCATTTCAATACTCAGAAACTATGTTGAAGCTGGCAGGCAAGCAGACTATATTAAATTTTTCTCTGAAATCAACTTCCATTCTGTACTGAATTACTGGAATTTTAGTGACCCTAAATAAGGTTGTCAAAAATAATATTCAACACAGTTTCCAAATCTAATGCTCTATTGCGCATACTTCACATAAAATAATATCATTTCAATATAAGCAAAACAAGTCAAGAACAACATTCTACTTGTACTTGTAATTGTGCATAGAGTTTTATATTGATTTGTTACTACGTTTTTTAAATGTATCTTCTCCAAACAAATAGTCAGAACTTACACTTGATGATTGACTTTCTTGCGGATTTGATGCAGTTAGAAACTTTTTAAACAAATAAATAAAAATCTACCAACATTGGACTGTAAACATGTTAACAGCCATTTCAGAACTCTGATTTTTCAAGACTCCTACAGACTTGTAACATCACAAAATTATCTTCAAGAATTTTTTTTTTGTGCTAAAAAACCAGTTGTATTTACAAATCACTTAACTCCTTTTCCTTCTATTTAACTCAATGTTCTCTTTACACAATGACATTCAACCTCAGTATTTTTTTTTTCCCCCCTTGTCTTCCCTGTAATCAATATTTTACTATTCTGTTTTTAAGACATCTTCAGCTCTGATGTTTTACTATGCATAACAATAATGTAAAAAATTTCAGGAGTGAGATTTGCTCACTATTCATTCCAACTATTTCTTTCTGTTTAATCCCTACTGTTACAAAATGCTGTAAGGAAAGTGATCACAGAATTACAGAATCACAGAGTATTCTGAGTTGAAAGGGACTCACAAGGATCATCAAGTCCAGCTCTTAAATGGCACTAAGAATAGCAGTATCTTTTCTCTTGTATCCACTGATGTGATAGATGCACAGAAGTCACAAGATCTCAGTGTTCTCCACTTAAAAAAGGGAATTCAATCACATATCACAGCTCAGGAGGAGACACAGTTAAATCCACAGCAGCTTGGTAAGCAACACAGAAAGCCCATCAGCAGCTTAACTCTGTGACAGACCCAGAGGCAACTTGAGAGCTGTCAGCAGAACTGCCTGTGAAGCTCACAAGGGAAGCAATAGCCAATTATGCCCCATGACCTGCTACTGGAAAACACAGTGAGAAAGATAACAAATCAAGGTCCTGAAAAACTTTTCAGAGAAACTATGTAGCTTACTTCCTACCAAACATGCATCTCACTTCAAGCTCTTAATAAAGGGGTAGCTTTCAGTGACCATTCTCTGCTTGACTCTTATGAAAAGGGTCCTTACCTTCAACATTCCCTGCCTGGATGAAAACATACATGTCATTCATCTGGAAGCTAAGCTCGAGTAATAGCTGCAGAGAATGAACACTTGGATCTCTGTTTTGGTTACTTGGCTCTAGTATTGGTGGGTATGATCAGCATCAAAACCAACCTAGACTTAATTAGAAAGGAATCAAACCTACTTGTAAATTTTCTTTCCATCCAGCCCTTCTGATGGGGGGGTCTGAGTAGCTATAAAAATTAATTGGGAAGAATATTTATTCTGCTTACAGAAGCAAATATAATAAAATAGAAAGAGCTTGTCCTGATCCTCATTATCTGGTCTACCTCCTTTCTCTAGCCAGCACTGTTTCCCCTAACTTCACTGTTACAGGGGTTTCCTTGGTACATCAGTCTAAAACCTAGCTTAAGTGCAGGCTCAGTGAACTATACTGAAGTTGTGCTCGTAACACCAACATCAACAGTGACCTGCAGGTCGAGCTCAGAATCATTTCTAATTATTCTGTGTCTGGCAAGAGTCATTCATGGATTGAATCTGATCTACAGAAACTAATAAAAATTTCAGCCTCCGGCTTCAACAAGGATAGCATCAAACCAGTATATGCCTAGGTTAAAATAATCATGTTGAGAGGTGTAGTACACAGTTTATGCCTGTGTTTTACTAAAAGACATACTTACAGTTTATTTGCGGGCTTATGCAGCATTTTAAAGATATGCAGGCCTTTGGAAAGCCATCAGTATGCAGGATGAATTTCACTCTTTCACCGAGGTAAGAATACTTGATTTGCAGGTAACATGCAAAGCAGTTTTAGTTATAAGCCAGACGCAAATATAAAGTATCTGAAGCACACTGGTTTGTGCATTATTCAAACAAACACTAACAAAGGGCAAAAAAATTAAAACACTTCAATTAACTAAAGATATTAAATAGACAACTATTTTCTCTCTCACACAGAGAAATCTAACCCTTCATCAACCTCCAAAAACAACAGAAGTACTGACATGCTGGTTTAAACTTTCGTAATTTCAAAACATGAGGGGACAAAATGTATGAAAGGTTATTGAATATGCAGACATAGCATTTAAATATGATTGCCAGGGTTATTTTACCCATGTAAATGGGTAAAGTTCTGGGACCATTTTGGTGTCTGGTGTGGCAGGAGTCCTCTCTTGGGGAAGTGCTCCAAAACATTTCATTCTACAGGTAAGGTTTTCCGAGCAAGAAGCAAAATTGCGGCCTTTTAAAATTACCGAATCTCTAGAGGTCACAGTACCATATATCAAACAAAATAAAATTAAATCCCTGATTTTAAATATTAATTCCTGTTAAAGCATAATCATGCAGCTAATTTTCTCCAGTCAATGCATTATTAAGCCAATTAGAAAAGGGGTCAAATTTACTCAATTATCCACTTAAATGTTTTTTGGGGGGTCAAAATGGACTGAAAGATCAAGTTTCCTAAATTGTGAACCAAACTATGCAACCAAGATAAACATATAAATGAAAAGCATATCATTGTGAAACAGGGAAAATACCAGATATATTTTCCTTCCAATATCTGTATTTACCTGAAGTTCATCTGACTGAACTCTGAACAGTAACTACCAGCACTGTATTTTCTAAAAAAACCAATTAAGCATATCTCTGTTAATAGTCACATCCTTGGGCATTTCCTGCAGATGCACTCACTACACACACCTTTTCCTCCTCACCCAAATAGCTTGAGAGAAACGCTGATTGAACCAGCACTGCTGCAGAGCCAGCAACACACTGCCAGCCTGGCCTTCTACAGGGTTTGCTGCCAGGGAATTTGGGAATGTATCAGTCATCTAAGAAGCAGAATGAGTGCTACAAATCTCTGTCAACAAGAAGCGAGGCTTGGGTCGGTAAGGTGAAGAAAAGGGTGTGGGATGATTTGAACAGTTCCCAGTAAAAACTGCAAAAAATCTCTGAAAGATTCTTTAGGAAGGTTCTTACCCTGACCAAGATTTCTACACAAAAGAGCAACCTGACCCTTTAATAAAATATTTTTTAATGTTTTAATGAATATAAATTAGATTAGGTAATCAATACTTATTACTATGTTATATTTTTTTTATCAAATTATATTCAAAAGCAGCCTCTCTCATCCAGTTTGTAATTTCCAGAGTGGATTCTGATTGACATTCCTCTAAACAAAGGATGCCTGATATATGACTACATTATTGGCATTTTGTCAATGGTAGCAACTTACAACTTGTCTAATAACTGAAAGCTAATGATAATTAGCTCTCACCAAGTCTGGTAATGTACCCAGTTACTATTTAGCACTCAGACTGTAAAAGCAACGGCTCTGTTCTGTGGTATTGTGGTAGTTTTAGAAAAGAACCAAAAGATTGTTTCTGTAATTTCTGTTCAAGTCAAAAGGAAATTAAATATATCACACTCTTTTGAACTCCTTGATGACTTTGTCTCAAAACTAGCACTAATATAGCTGGGAGGCAATATGGCTACTTATTTCTATGGCTTAGCTGAGACAATTTTTTAACTATATAAGCCTTTCAGTTATTCCAAAAAAATTTTTATAGAATAAATTTATAGTCAGATCTATGATTTAGCATCTCATTCAGCAAACACCCAAACCAATACATCCTGCCCAGGAATGGAAGGGACAGCTTAAAATTAAATAAATGCTGTTTCTAAAAAAAACAAAAAAAAAAACAAACAAACAAACAAAAAAAAACAACAAACTTGTAACACATTCCCTATGTCACATAAAACTATTTTTGCTGCTAGAAGTCTCAAAAAGATAGATGCAAGAAAATGTGGAAGACAAAAAAAAAGGGCTTTTGCAATATGGTACATTCTTTTCTCCATCCATTTGCAGAATATATATCCCAACACCAGTGACAAGAGAGAAATCAAACACAATTGTTTGACAGAGCAAATGTGGTCTATAAAAGGTGAAGCAAATATTTTCAGACAGCAGCTGGAAGATATTCCATTGTGGTACAGCTGGAAGTATGCATGCCAAAACATGGCTGGGCAGAGGAGAACCTTCAGACCACTCACTGCTCTCAGAGTTCAGCTATGTTTGGATGCCACCTGGAAGCACTTTGCTTCTACAACATTCTAGAACCAAAATGAAGTTGCTTTCCAGAAGCAGACACAAATATATCCTTCAGATGAGTTGCCTGCAGGACCACGCTTGTTACCCTAAGAGAGCCAAAAGAGGCTGTTCAGCAAAGAATCTAGGCATTGGGATGTTTAAGATGTGATTGCCTGGAGAAGGTGGAGGTGTCTGGTGGGCAGGGTAGGACCTGCATGTCTAAATCGTGGCCTTTGCTCTAACCAGCTCAGAGAGGGAAGACACACTGCATGCTCACAAAAGATTCTTTCTGATCAAAGGTCAGTCTTAAAACTTTGATTTTGAACACCTTATAACAAAGTAGGGAGAATGTAAGTCAATAGGAATAAGCTATTTTTTTACATGGAGGTTTCACCTTTTCCTGCAGAGCAAAGAACAGCTGCTTTTTCCTATTCATTCCAGATCTTCTTTGTTGGAACTATCTGCTTTTGATTTAGCAGTCACTACCCTGATTGGTGGTACAATAGCTGAAAAAACTTGGGTTTTACACAAATACTGTTTACTAAGAAAACAGGAGATTTTCAGGAGCTGTTTCTTTAAATCATTTCATAACCTTAAAAGAATTCAGACTGGATTTCAAAAGCACTAAATACTACTTAAATACAATTTTTCCTTCCAGGTTTTCATATCCCATTACTTTGCCACCAATTTTTTCTTTAGCATTTCCACTCCTGGTTGCTCTGTGTCCTCATCTATGTGCCTCTCATTGACACTTTGGTGAAACTTGAAGGTGTCCCTACTTTGCATCATCAAGAAACCAAACTATCTCAAAGCATTATCTTTTATGATACAGTGCTGTGTTGTGTCTTAATTCATACTGCCACAACACTACCAGGTCACTGGCAGAGTCTTGGCAAGTCCTGCATCCTTCTGCACTGCCTGCAGCTTTGCCCTACCACCACAGGCTGCCAAGCTCATGCTGTCATGGGACTGTTACATGAAAACCATCAGTACCCTTCATTTACCCATAAAAAAACCCAACAACAACAAAACACCAAAAAAACAAAACAAAAAATACCACCCATCTCTTACTTTCTCACAGATGTTATATTATTGCTGTGGAAAAACTTTCTTTTGCCCAGTCACATTTTGTCCCTAGCTGTCTTTGAAGTTTCTTCTGAAGGCAAAGAACTTATTAAAAAAAAACACCCACCAAACAAATAACATCTTCCCCAATACAGTTGAATGTTTATGTGGTGAAAATTTTTGTATTTGTGAGCATTCAGAATTTTAATCATAATTTCTTTGACATGCAGAAATAAACAGTGTGTGTGAAGCAGCATCCTTTAGAAAATAGAATCCCAAATAAAAAAGAGATGGAAGTCAAGAGAAGGCTCTGTTCTCTGCTAAATTAATTACAATGGGAGTCATCAGAATTCAGCAGCACTGATAGGTTTATTTTCATGCCTGCCTTCACTCTGGCAATTCCTCCCAAAAGAACTAATGCTGCAGGTGGTTTGAAAGGCTTCCCCTCACCACCAAAGACACACACACACAAAAAAAAGATCCAAAGCCAAAACTTCACCCCTGTGAAGGAGGTTGCTGGTGCTTGCATTCAGCTGAATGACAGCAGTGCTCCCTTAACAGAAGCATCTCACTTCTGACACCTCTTCTGCCCCCATGCACTGAGCTGCAGTACATCCATGTACTACATCCACATTGATCCTGCTGCAGCTGGTATTGCTTCTATCATCAAGCAAACACAAATCTGGGATAAGGGTACTGAAGCAGGAATGCCTACATCCCTACAATAGCTGGCCACAGGACCGAGGGGCAAGGCACAAAAGAGAAATACAGCAAAGGGATTGATATCAGACAGTTAAACAAGTTAACTCACAATCTTGGAAGGCCTAAATAGATGCAGGTTTGATGCTTAACATACTTAATGTCTGTTGGTACCAAAAAAGATCTGAGGGTAATTTTCAAGAGGTTTTTCAGATTGCTTGAAAAAGAACGCTGTCTCTGGTAGTAACCTCTAGCTAAAGTCAGCTCAGAGACAGGATATTTTGCTTACTACAGCATAATTTCTCTGGTAAGGTTAATCATGCTCTTTCCAATTATTATGGAAAACCTATCAGGCATGTTTGACTGTTATAAACAACACCAGTCTATTACCCTCGACAGCAACAATTTTCCAAGACGTCAGTAAATCACTGTACCCCAGCTGTGTGCCAGCTCTTTTTGGCACTTACTTGTTGAAGTGAATTTCTCATGCAAGAGGTGTTTGTATGAGGAGACAAGGAAGGGTTCTCAGCTTGAGCTAGCAACAAGAGGAAAGGCAGCACTGCCATGAGAGCAGATACACACAGGGACAAGGAAGTGGAATGATCCTTAAAGGCATAGATGGAAAGTTTGAATTTGATTAAACTGAAAAATTGGAGAGAAAGCAACTCAAAGAGAAAGGACGTGTGACAAGTAAAAAAGGCAAGGAACTTCAGACAGTTCACATCTTCATTAATGACCTAGATGATGGGGCAGGGTGTACCCTCAGTAAGTGTGCTGACAGCAGAGACCGAAGACACTTCCCACAACTGGGAGGAGTGGCTGATACACCAGAGGGTCCTATGCAGAGGAACTTTGACAGCCTGACAGGAGCCTCATTAAGTTTAGCAAGGAGAAGTGCAAGCTCCTGCACCAACATAATACTGGGAGTCACCCAGCTGGAAAGCAGCTTGGCAGAAAAGGACCTAGGAATCGTAGTGGACACTAAGTTGAACATGAGCCAGCAATATGAAATTGCAGCAAAATAGGCAGATGGTATCCCAGGCTGCATTAGAGAATCTGCACAGACACATTAGAAATTGACTGACTTTATCTGAACATAGGTTAGGAATTAAAAATAAAGATAATACAGCAAGTAAAGAAAGAATTTTAACACAGGGACACAGTAATGCTGGGGACAGGCTTTCTTTCGGCAGATGAAGCAATCAGAACTGGACAAACTGGGAGTATTTGGGATATGCATATGAATATGACAAAGGAAATCTTCTGAATGATTACATATATCAGTAAGGAGAAATTTTGGGAGAAATGTTTTATGGTCCTTTTTCCCTGCACAGTTTTATTTCAAATGAATGAGATACTTGTGAGCACTGCAGACATTATGTGAAACAAACTTCAGCCTTGTTAATCTTGGTACATTTTTCCCCTCAGCCTGGGTAGCCTGCAAGTACAGCCTGTGTGTACTTAGTGTGGAAGCTCACTTTTACCAATACTGGAGAACTTCCTAAAAGGGACCAATGCCACCCTTGCAAGTTACTGTCAAATACAGCACACATGTGCCTGCCATAGCCATCACAGGCCTCCCAACAATTAGACCAGATCTCAGAGATAACAGTGAATCTCAGCCACAACCCTTGTGTCTGCCATCTTTACATTAACCTGAGGAGATGGAGAAATCTTCAGAATGGGAAAGGGACACAATTAAAGAACACCCCTGACTTACTTCATTTGTTATACATGGAGCAGAATCACTTAATATGCTGTTACATCTAGATCATCAGTGACTGTAAGAAAAGATAAAATTACTGAGTATTTGTTGCCTGACAACATCATAAATGGAGGCATGAAGAAAGACTTCCTCAGAACAGGCACCCCAAAAAAGGAGAGCCTTTGGGGAGGGGAGTTGTTGTTGCTCTGACACTGTTTATCCTTCTGCTCTTCACAAACAACATTAACCATGATCTTAGACAAGACCTTCTTCAAGGTGATTACATGTAACTCCTCTATTACTGTTGGGTTATTTTAGCACCATAGAGCTGTTGACCATGTAATTCCAGGAAACTATTCAGTGTTTGTTTAGACTTTCAGTTTGTGTAGAACCTTGATCAAAAAATTAGCTAGAAAGAGATAAGTGTATTTCCTTGTTTCCCACTATTGCTATCATAATCTGAAAGGACACACCATAGAAATATTAAGGAATACTTGAGATCCAAGTCAGCAAAAGAAAAGGGGTCCCATCCACATACAAAATTAAAAAAAACATTTGAAGGTGGTAAATTACATTCTTCTGAAGACAAGCTTTTTTCTAAGCTTATTTTGAAGCCACAGGCAGAGTCCTGCTCTGCTCACCTCCAATCCCCTTCACAGTAGGAGTAGGTTGAGCTGTATTGATCGTAATTTCATACATGCACACACAGGGTAGCTGAAATCAGGAGTTATTTTTGAAATTCTTTTCCATGTTAATAAAGTAGAAGACCTAGAAAAACTCTGTCAGTCTCAATGACTCAAAGCTACTGACGTTCTACGTTCTGTATTGAAACTTTTCACTCTCCTAGCCCAAGAAGAATGGCTGACATACCCAAAGATGTTTGATGCAAATTGTGTGTTTAACTTACTTATTCTGTCCAACACATGCAAAGACTTAATTTCCCCCATTTCATGACCTATTTGAGTGCACCATCTAATTTTTATTCCTTTCCATGTGATCTGAATTTACTATTAAAATATTTTTAATATCTAACTGCAATAGCTCAGAATTGATCCAACTGAGTATCTGATTTCAGAGCTTGCTTTCCTTGCTTGAAATGGATTTGAATCTTGATTCCTTCCATTTTTTCCCATGAGAAAGCTCATGAAGTGTGTAGCCTGACAGGAGCTGTTGGTGAGAATGTTTTGAAAAACAAGCAGAGGCTGTTAGAATTATAATCAGTCTTTGAGTTTTCTTGTTCCTTTACTGTTTTCAGGACCTCATAAGAGGAGCAAAGTGCATTCCCGTTTACCTAATCTGGGAAGGTGGTAACAACCAGTAAAGTGAAAAGACAAATCTGCTGACTAAAGGTCTCTAGCAGTAAAAAAAATGCTGGTTCCCTGGTAGCAGAGACATGTTTAACCTCATTAGTGACAGAGGCTGCAGCTACATGGTTAGGAATTTCTGGCTTTATAAAGTTTGAGTGAAATTTTAGCACAAATAAAATTAGAAAATGGCTAAGAAGTTCTTTATCATCTGCTTATTTCTTTCCAGGATTCCTTTCCAACAATTCCTTAAGCTGGGAGTGATGACCTGGGCATGAGGATTCTTGGCAACATGAAAAGAAAACTGAGTCTTTAAGTCATGATAACTCGCAGCAATATTTTCTGACAACAGTTGGGTATTTCCTCATTACTTGAACTCAAGAAAAGACTCTTTCTATTGTCTTCCAGGCAGTCTTGGGAGAGATGTAAACCTATTGGCATAGAGATATATAATATATAGTATATATAATATATTAACTGTTTTTGATATGATAACATGATCTATGATATGATATGATAACAGATCTATGCAAGCATTATATTAACCACAGTTAACACTTAGGCTAAGTGTGTGGTGGTCAGGTTTTAGTTTAGGGTTGGTTTGTTTCCACTTTCCCCATTCTCTCCCACTTTTTTCTTTTTTTTTAATTTCTGACTTGGCTTTTTTTTAGCTCTGATTTAGTCTGCTAGCATTCCTATGCTGAGGAAGCAGGAGCTCTTTGGGAATTATGCACATGTACAGCTGCATGTCATACAAGTTCAAGCCACATTTACGGTCCATTCTTCTCAATTTTCAACTTTCACACTGCACTCCACTGAGAGGAAGAGGGTAACAGGCACTGAAGATTATCACTATAGCTGCATCTCAGGAAGGCATGAGGAAAATGTGTGTTCATCTCATACACCTATTAATGTATGAGATCCACTTTGGGATAGCTGTCCCACACATCTGGCCTCACGTCTAAAACTGTCTGTAGGCACCAACTGCATTCTCTAGTCGTGGCAGGAGGCACAGCTTGAAAAACAGAAGAGGTAGAGAGGTGGCTCAGTTCTGCAATCAAAGACACTGCTACTGGAGCAACAGGTAGGGTGTTCCTTTACATGGGGCTCTACTTTCTTTTTATCTGTAGATTGAACAATGCTGTTTTCTACAAAAAATTGTTGTTCCAGATCAAGGAGCAAGGAGTCAAAGAAGCAACACCAGCTCCGATTCAGTTCTGTTTCATTCCTCTCCTGTCAGAAAAAAGTGATCAGGTACGCTTCTACTCAGAATGCTCTGCAAAAACCTATTCTCTGTACAGAGGCAGCTGAGCTTCCAGCTGAAACATCACAATGGCAGGAAGAACTGGTCTTTCCCTATACCCCTCTTGTCTTTTCCCACACTCATTTCCTCACCAAAAAAAATAAAAATGGAGGAGAAGGAACATAATTATGCCCCCACAAAAGGGAGATGAGACAGAATTAGCCTCCTAAAGTCAAACAATTTTAGCATGCAACCAGAAACTGAGTAAGGCACTGTCCCGGGATGCTGATCTAAAGAAAAGCTCAAGATGTTAAAATATCCCTTGCAAAAAATGCTGCCAAAATTTTGATTTGATAATAAGCTATGAGTGCAAACAAAATAAGGAGGGAATGCCAGGGCATGGAACATTCCACCGCCACTGTATCTGATCCTGGTACCAAGCTTCAAATGGAATGAAGTCATAGATTTGTGCATCTATCAGGGGATAAAAACCATTTCCTGTGGGTAAAATCCATGTCTCTCTGGAAATACTGCATCTGATGCATATGTTGTTCAGAGGCACTGCAAATTCTCTTCTGGAAGCTCACAGATAAAAACAGTTTCCTCAGAGAAACCAAGATAAATCTTTGCTTCTCGTGCGTATCTCAGATTCTGCCCAAAATGAATGCGGGAATAAGAACAATTAGAAGAAAAAAGCTTCAATTAGCATACAAATATCTTGGTAATCAGGCAATAATAGCAAAGGAAATGCAGAAAAAATACATGACAGTTTAATGGGGATTTCTTAAAATATTATATTTTGTAAGGTTTATTGAATTGTGTATGTAACGTTTTAACGAGCTTGTCCCAACATGCAGTATTTTTCAAGTTTGCTTGAGTATAGTAGGAATTTTTATTAATGAATTGTGACCAGGATTTTGCATTTTGTTCATGGAACAAGTCAGAGTTTCTGCAAATGCTCACTAAAATGCACATTAACATTTAATTTTTTTTTTACTATTTCTTCTATTTATTTAAATCCATGCAACGTTTTTTGCATTTGAAAAATAAAGGAAAGAGAACGACACAAAGAGGAAAGGCTGTCCTTTGAAATGTGAGCTTAACCATTGGGGCTAAAATGCCAAAAATAACTTCTTTCTGCTAAGAGTAGCTCAGTATATGGTATTATGAATCAAGTACCTTATGAAATTACTCTGTAGACACCAATTACTTACACAGTACATAATGCATTTTTCTGCTAGGCAAAATTAAGTCTCAGCAATGAAACCACCATGCCCAACAATTTGCACAAGAAAAATGGAAAGAGGATACATAAATTAGTGGAACAAACGAAAGCCTTATGCTCTGATTTCAGCCAAAACTTAAATCTTAGCAGAAGCAAGTTTAGTGGTCTCAGAACTGAAATCACCATACCCAACAATCTGTGCAAGAGAAAAAGAAAAGAGCATACATAAATTGGTGGAACAAACGAAAGCTCTTTCTGCTACACTCTAATTTCAACCAGCTCTTAAACCCTTGTGGAAATGAGTTTGGTGATTTCAGCTGAATTTCACAGTTAGCATCAGAAAACTAGTTTCAATTATTAGCTACAAATTCATTTGATTAAAAGCCCCTAATCTGGAGATGCCCAGGACTCTGCAAGCTTGTAAATTAAGTTAACATTTTCCTTCACCTCAAGACAGGAGGATTGCTCAGAGCTAGGATTCAATGCACCACGTGTTTTACAAAGATAAACAAGTGCCTTATGTTACTTTAATACTTTAACCTTCGTGAGCCACAAAGTATTCCTCTCGAAATATTTAAATATTGTTCTCTGATTGCTATTAGGCATCCACCATACTTCAGGGGAGTCTGGAAAGCAGGAACAACTCTTTTTATCAGAGGTCTCTGTCAATATACCAGACAGAACCTGGGCCTAAAGTGCCCCTCTCTCCCCACATCACATGAGCACACAGAAGGGGGAGGATGTGAGAGAAGTTAAGCACTGCCACCTTTAAATAAATCTAGTGACTCTTCTCCCCCAGCCTCATATCCAATTGAGCTAGAGGATATGTTTAAATGCAGTTGATAAGTCAAACAGATTTAAGCTTCACAGAAGTATAGAACACAGAAATCTTCCATTAGCACCTTCTATGCCACATGTCTGGGGTTTTTTTTTAAAGGTACAGTAGAAAATTTTCTTTTTACAGAAAACTTGCAGTATTTGAAATTACGTACCTATAATTTATAGCAAAATATTACTAAAGTCCATTTTTTATTCTTTCACTTAGGCACAAGCTGACATATGGAAGAGAGCTGTAAACAGAGAAAAGATGCACCTTTGGTCATTATGCCCTAGAATAACTTAAGAAGTGTCACTCAGGACTGATGCTGGATGCTCTGCAATGCAGTGGGGGAATTAGATCTGTTATCATTCTTCCTGCTCTAACGAAAAATATAGAAGGAGTGAAACAAGCCACGAGAAATTAACACAGAATAAAAGCATTTGGAAAAATCCAGAACCCATTTGCATTGGCAGCCCCTTGGTTATTAATGCCTCAAGTGCCCAGGAATACTTTTGGCCCTTGCCCTTGTCTGATGCAACTGACTGATGGAATACTCACAAAACGGAAAACAACTACGGAAAATGCAATATTTTCAATCTATTTCCTTGGAAACTTGCAAATCTTTGTGAAATCATACATCCACAGGATTGTTTCACTTGTAGAACAATGCCAAAGATTTCGAAGAGCATTAACCAGCATAAACTTGGTCTACCAATAAAGTTAAACTACAGCTGCTTTTAGAGAGGAGGCATTCACAATAGTTTTCTATTCATTTCAATACTCTGTATTACACTAGTATTCTGATTTTTTCTCTCTGTGTGTGTTATTCATCTGGACAAGATCTCTTTTCACCGGGAATAACAGAAAGTATGGGATTTATTGCTATAATGAAGTTCTTTCAAATCTCTGTTTTCTCTCTCTAAAGGACAGGAGGATAGGCGTTCATCTCATCAGGCAGCTTATTAGGATTAGCACTGAGTAAGACACCACAGAATGTCAAGCCTATCAGTTACTAAACATGCATCATACAAACTTTGTCTTTGCGAGAACCTCTGCTCTGCATTTGTCATCCACCTGAATAATTAACAAGTACATGCTGCCTGCCAGCAGCTTAGGGAATTAATTTTCCCAGATTAAATGCAGATCACGTCTGCAAAAAACTCAGACCACACACATGCTGCACTACTACCTTTCAAACATTAAAAGCAAGGAAACAAGTTTTAGTATGGTCTCTGCTGAGTCTGACCTAAAACTTACTTATTATAGGTATGACTTCATAATCATTATGAAGTGGTCAGAGAGGTTTTAACACCCAACTCATGCAACAAGCCAACAAGGGACTCTCTTTAGCTGGCATGAGAAGCTATTTAAATAAATCTCCACTCTAGAGTTGCTTCACTGCTTAATGCTATTCTATTCCCAAAATACTGAGACAGTCATAGGGAAAATCTAATGTCTGTAAACACTGAGGGTTTTTTGAACTTGAAGTGTTTACTCTAGGCTCTTTAAAAATAGATTTAGAGATGACAACTGCAGCATGCAATAGCATGTGTATTGATGCCAGGGACTAAAACCAAATGAGGTATCTCATTATTTTACATTTTCTGTGATCTAAGTCAACACTTGCCCCAAAATCAGAGGCCTTATAAAGATTGATTTCTATTTGAAATGAGAACTATGACTGATTATTGAAAAAGATGATGAAAAACATCCTTTTGTGCTGTGCTTAATGACAATTGTTATTTTATATGATACAGTAATATTTATAATGATCTTGGGAAAATATGTTCTCTAAGTACTTAAGTGGACAAAGGATTGAGACTTGCAATTTCCAAGAAACCCTTTCTGAGTGGCCATTCCTCAATGCACTGACAGGTAAGCAGCAGTATAATGTAGCTGGTACCATTTGCCATGAGCCTCTACCAGTTCAGTACACAGTAGATATCACAATCCCAAAGTTAAAGACGTACACAAAAAAAAATCCTGCAATCGTTGCTCCCAAACAAAAAAAAAGCCAGGAAATAAACACAGATGGATTTAGCACACTAAATTTCTCAAGATGTAACAGGACAGTCTAAACAAAGAGGGGAAAACCCCATCAATAGACAAAGTGTGTCACACCTACCTTTATCTCGCTCAAGGAGTGGAAGTCTACACCCTGTCAGACTCTGCAAGCTTTCTACATTCAGAACTCACAGCAAGGGTAACTCGAGCCATGCATATATGAAATGTGCAGGACTGGGACCTCCATCTTAAAGAGAAGCTTCACCTCAGTAAGGCAAACAGCACCTTCCTGCTTTGCCTCTTGTCCTGAGAGGCAGCATTTCTCCAGAACACTGACAGTTCAAGACCTCCTGGGTGCATTAGTCTGGTCTTCAATTTGCCTTTCCTTTTAGCTAAGCTTCTGAAGAATCGTTACCCCTGCACCATCTACCCCAATGTTGATACTAGAGCATCTTCCTTTTGGTTAAATACATTGCAATATTTCTACTACCTTCTTAAAAACTGGAATTGGAGGGAAATTAACTGCACAATTATATTCAAAATACAAACAGCACTAAAAAATGACCACAGAACATGTTATTCTGATAATTACCAAAGGCAGTGATGAAAAATGACTCTTCTTTTTGCATTTAGGCTGAGCTTTGTACTGCTTGTGGCTCAGGGGAATTAATGCACGAGTCCAATCTGAAAGTTACGGATTCAGAAAAGTCTATGTGCACATATATCTATATATTCCTTCAAAAAAAAAAGAACAAATGACAGTTAAAAAAAAAAAACCAAAACAACACCTGAATGCTACCACATAGCTTTTCTCCATTTTTAAGAGGTTTCAAGAAGTATTACAATAAACTAACATCTATTTGTTATATAAAATACTACTACATTTTGAATCTACATCTCCAAAAAGTCTTTCTACTCTCTTAAATTTACTGTCAATAAATAAAGTGATTGCTACTTCTGTGACCTACATTAAAAACCACCAACTTAATGTGAATGAATTACCAGTTAATCATCAGAGTAAACAAAAATCTATCAAAAAATTGTATTGAACTGCAGTACATATTACATTGGTAAATATTACTGCAATCATCTACACAAAAATCATCTTTTTGTTCTTTATTCATTAATAATCACACTCTCAGACATAAATATTTTGCATAAAATTAACATAATACATCTACATTTCTTTTCACTTTTGACAAAAGTAACGATATTTTGGCCTCTAATATTACAGCATATACTTTATCCTGGAGAATAACTGAATGCAAAGACACCGTGCTGGGATTTTTTTCTAATTCATGTTCTCCATGTTTAATATTTTGCTACCGTTATTGAAATTTAAATTGAAAAGGCTTGGTATTGTCCACAGCAGAGACCTAGTTCTAACCACAGTATGCCTATCACTAGCAAACTAAAATTGAGGCCCTGCCCTTGGCCCTGGGGCTTAATCTCTGGGTAATGCTGGAAATGTTGTTCCATGCATGGATTAGCAAATTAAAAGAAGTTACAAACCTCTGCTGTGACTTGTCTAACTCCTGCAGTCCCTAGATCATCATCCACAGTTACAGAAATAGGTTTAGCTGTTTTGAAAAGACATGGCAGGAAAAAGCAAATCGACAGAAAGATTTCTACAAACTACAAGTGGGAACTATCCATGACAAAACCCAAGGCCACAGTGGTAAATATGCAGCAGCATTTAATTCAGAATTAATATATCATTTTGAAAACTATCAGATCTTTTGTTAAAAGTACCTGGTTTTATTTGATTAAAAAACTGGCAAAAACCCCTATGACTATCAACCAAGCTAGATATATGCCATTATTTAGAAATTTAGCTAATAAAAATTGCTATAAAACAAATTAATCCAATTTTTTCACTGTAAGTGTTGAAAAGTTGATATTCGCTCCAAGCTTTCTGTAATTTTGTTTACATCACAATGTTTCAGCAGAACAATCAAATTGGCTAGCATCTTATATTGCACAAAACAAACCTTGTGGATGCTTTTATCAAAACTGATATTTATTGATCTCAAAATATATTCAGGTATAATTATTATTATTATTTGCCTATTATATGCAAATTTTCTCTTAAAACAATAACTTATACTCCATTTAGAACTTTTTCTTTTGTTAACTATTCCAAGAGAATAAACATCCTCCAGCAACCTTCTAAACAATGTTCTCTTCAAAGAGGCATGCATTACTATCTTAACAAATGGTGAAAAGTCAAATAAGTGAATATTCGTACATTCTCAATGAATATTTGAGGAAGTGAGGCTATTCAGGCAGCTTAATGTTATGCATCTGATAAATTTATTAGGGAGGATGCAACATTATATTAGCTCTTGCAATACTGACTGTAAACCCTTTATGTTTGTATATAAAGAAAACAACATTTCAGGTAGAAAGTTGCTCAGCCTCTTAATATGAGGTAATTCACTCTCCAACTTTTCTATGAAGGAGCTACCACATTTTAAGGAGAAATAAATACTTGCTTGGAATTTATGAGAATCATGACACATGCATCTGTCTCTGTTCTAAGGTAACTTCACCCAAGCACCAGTACCCAGGACAAGTCTGAGGAACTCACACGAAGCTGAAACCACCATCTTGCCATAATCCTGACACATCAAAAACTGCAGGAAGCAAAGTGGATTTCAGTATAACTCTGTTCCCATGACTTTTCTAGGATGAAATCCCACCTCTGAATGCTGCTGTTATGTCCAGCAAACACGATTGTGACTAAAGGTATCTATAGCCTGATGGAAACATGTTCTATCTCACTAGTGGCATGGCCCATGAATAAAAGATGAGAATTGTTTTTTGTTTGTCAGGGATGGTAGTAAAGGGGACCAGTAATGCCACAGGCTGGCTGCTCAGATGACTCTAAGGACAGAAGGAAGACTCCTCCATTTCCTCAGAAAAAAAAACAAAACAAAACAGAGAGCATCTGACAAGGCTGCATCTACCCAGCCACGTGAGCTTTGTTAGCTAATTAAGACTGTGCTCCAGACAGGCACACAAGCCACTGTGCATAGGAGCTGTAAGAAGGGTTGGAGAAGAGTACATGCTTGGCCATTTCTCCCAACAATTAGATTTTGAGCACTGATTTTATGCAACAATTAAGAGTCTTTCACTGCATCTAACAATAATCTAGCATGTATTACTTTCCTCTTCTGGTAGAAGGATCAGTAAAACAACTGGAGATTGGTAGGAAAATTACAGGCAGAAAAATTAAACCAGGATTGAAAAACAAAGCCTGGGAGGCTAACTAAAGTAAAATGTTTTCTGGTGGTTTTATTTGGGTTTGGTTGTGGTTTTTTTTGCATAGACCTTCCAGTTATAAATAAAGAACATCCAGCATTTCTCTGAAGTACTTTATAAGCAATGATACTGAGAGCAAAACAGTTCTGTAAATGTATTTACAAGCCAGACTTGACCTAATGAGTGCCAATGGTTTCTATATTCTGCTACTCAATTATGCTTTTTGTCTGACCTACACAAACCACTTGAAGTGCAGAGGCTGATTTAGCACCCAAACTCACTCCAGCCACTGTTTGTTTTTCCTGCAGAGCTCCAGCAAGGGTCCCAATCTGCACACACTAAGATGCTGATTCTGCAATACTGTTGTCTTTGTCCTAGGAAGTTGCCCAGGACCACCAACTCATTTCCCACAGGCCATCCAGGAGCCAGCAGATGATAATGGGTTTTAGTTTCCACCCACCTGGGCTGCATTCAAACTAGTGACCTAAGGTGAAGGTCTCCACATCCCATTACCAAACCCTCAAGCCACTCAGTATCCTCATGTAGTAAGCTTCTCTGGCAACATAGAGTCGAGGGACAGTAAAAAGCTGTCTTTATCTGAAATCTGTTCTCAAGTACATGATCAGTCAAAGCCTTTTGATGCAAGTCCAGTATTACAGGTATTAAATTGGCTGAATATTTTTCAATCAATACTAAAAGCTCTATGAAAGGAGAAAATAGATAAAAATTAAAATACAATATTATGCCATAAAATCTGAAATTAACTTTATATAGCCCTAAATTTTAATATTGTTATTAAGAGATATTAAGGGTCTGCATAGTCCTATTAAAAAATAAAACGTCAGCAGGAATTTGAAAATGTTAGAAGTGATTCCAACAACATCAGCATTATTATGAAGACATTAAAGTATATCTATTTTTATTAAAGACTGAGCTACACATAAATTACATGTTTAGCACTTAATACTGTATTCACATACAGTGTATTTTCTATTTGCTAATGCTAGACATTTTAATACACAGTTTAAAATATTAGGAAGTGTAAATTATCTTGTGTTAAATATGCCAAGTACTTCAGAAGTGTTAATTAATGTATTATTAAAGCAGTTTTTAGGAGGAGTGAGAAGATATTTTAAGAACTATGAGTTTTGACTAGAGTAAATGCACATATATTTGCAACTAGTTTAACAATTTAATGAAAAGGATCTTGTACTAAATAATATAAAAGGGCTTTCTGGGGGTGGGGTTTTATGTTTTCTGGTTTTATTTGGTTTTCCTTAAATAAACATACCAAATACTTTGCTAGGTTAAAAAGACTTTCACTGTAACACTCAGCCTTGAATTAATCAGATAAAGATGAAAGTGAAGAATTTTGCCACCAGTGTTTCTTACTTAACTCACTCAGTTATGCCTTTCAGCTTGGTATATTTTATATGAAGGATATCTTGTTAAAACAACTGTTGAAGGCAAGTCATGTCATATCATATCAGCCACAGACCATACCCTATGGGAGCTCAAATATTCCAAAATCTATGTTAATATAATCCTGCCACACAATTCTACTACAGAAATACAGCCGTTTTTCAGTGACGTGGAAGGCTCCATGTAAGTACCACATTATCTGTACGTCTTCCAGAAACGAGGTAAAGCCATCACAAGGATTATACTGAATCAATTTAGGAAGGTAAAAATTGTTAACAAGCACTATACTATAGCTTAGTAAGTGATTCTAATCTCTATTTATCACCTAACAAGGAGGCTGCACTTCTCAATGCAGTTTCCAGTACTGTAGGGCTGCTGTAGGACAGCAATGTTCTCTGGCTCAGGAGACAAATGCAACTTCTCAGTGAGAGTTTGCAGCTTTCTAATATAAGATTTACTATGCATTATGCCATGTGCTTCCACCATTCCTTTTCAAAATAGTTTTAAAAAATATATGGCTTCTTGCTATCTAAATATTTTGAGTGTGTTTTGCCCTGGTCACAAAAACTAAACACAAATGCAAGGACATCCAGAATGTCTTTTGGAATACTTTCTTCAGAGACAGAGTAATATCTGCTGTAGAATTTTGAACCTCAGAAAAAGCTTTCTTTGAAAAATTAACAAAACAGGGAACTATACAGGATACAAAAGAACTATTGAGGTACATAAGTTGTCCGCTCCCCCCATGAATGCACTGAGAATTGCCATGTTATAGGGACAGAAAAACGAAGAGAGAAACCATCATGAGGATGCTTAAGAATTTGAGTAAGCTATCAATTAGGAGTTCTTTCCAAGAAAGTCTAATTTTATTATTTGGGCTAGACCCCAAAACCATTTTATTTAAATTAGGAAAAAACCTACATTAAAAAAAAAAAAAAAAAATCAAACAACTTGGCAAAGTCAATTCTGTTTAACCAGGCCACACTGCAGGCTGACATTCAACTCTTAGACTGTATTTTTCAAAATATTTTCTCTTACTGACAGAAGCTGCTATAAAAAATTCGTCTCAGCGTCCAGCTGATGATTGACGGTGGGGCCAGAGAGACTGCAGGAAGCTTAAGCAAGGAAAAAGAGCCCTAGCTGTGCCACAGTGAAGTAGAACAATGTTTTCACACAGTAACACAGTCACAGAATATGCTGAGCTGGAAGGGAACCACAACGATGATGAGTCCTGCATAGGACCATCCCTAAGCATCACACCATGTGTCCAAGACTGCTGTCCAAACACTTCTCGAACTCTATCACAGTGCTGTGATCACTTCTCTGGGGAGCCTGTTCCAGTGCTCAGCTCAGGGTGAAAAACCTTTTCCTAATATTCAAATTAAACCTCCCCTGACACAGCTTCAGGCCATTTCCTTGGGTCCTGTCCCTGTCACCACAGAGCTCAGTGATCAGTGCCTGCCCCTCCTCTGCCCCTCACAAAAGCTGGAACTGCAGTGAGGTCTCACCTCAGCCTCCTCCAGGCTGAACAGACCAAGGGAGCTCAGCTGCTCCTCATAAGGCTTCTCCTCCAGGCCCCTTCACATTTTCACTGCCCTTCTTTGGATAATCTTCAATAGCTTCACATCTCTCCTATCTTGTGGTGCCCAAAACTTCCCCCAGCACTGGAGCTGAGGCTGCCCCAGCTCAGAGCAGAGGGGACTTGCCTGGCTGGCCATGCTGTGCTGATGCACCCCAGGACAGGTTGGCCCTCCTGGCTGCCAGGGCACTGCTGGCTCAAATTCGGCTTTCTGTCAACCAGGACCCCCAGATCTCTTTCCATGGCACTGCTTTCCAGCATCTCATTTCCCAGTCTGTTCATACATCCAGGGTTGCCCCATCCCAGGTTGCTCATTTCCTCCAGCAGTTTTGGCACCATCCCATCATTCCTCACTGGAGAGACAGGGGTTTTTTTTTCCCCTTTCCCTCTTCCAAGCTAGTTTAAAACAAGTCCCATTAGCTCCTGTGCTAGAACTCCTTTTCCCCTCTGGGACAGGTGCATCCCATCAGATTGTACACCAGGTATTGAGTAGATCCTCCCACTGTCAACACAACCAAATTTTTTTCTGCTGACACCAACCTGAGAGCCATCCATTGACCTGACAGATCTGTCCATTCCCTACTGATATTATTCAGTGTTTCTGGAAGAACCAATGAAATCACTACATGTGCTCCTGTTCCCACTACCAATCATCCCAGGGTCCAAAAGTCTCTTTTGATTGCCTTCAGACTTCTCTTCGTTATTTTGTCACTGCCAGTTGGAACCATTAATAACGGATAGTATTCAGGGGGCCTAACTAGACCAGAGAGCTTTCCAGTAATATCTCTTATCCCAGAGCCACTGGGAGACAGCAAAATTCCCTGTGTGGTAGTTATGGTCTTCATATTGGACCCCCCATTCCCCTCAAAAAGGAGTTTCCACTTACAGCTCCCCTTCTTTTCCTGCTAACAGAGGAAGTCTTGTTGCCAGGTCCAGGTAGTGCTGTTTTAGGATGCCCCACGACCCCAAAAAGACCTTTGCCCACCTTATCAGTTGTCTGGCCATCTAGTTCCAGAGCCTCCCACATGCTGTAGAAGCTACCAGTCCCCTTTGTCAAATTCTGAGAGGGAGGAGGAACCTTCTTCCTGGTACATGCAGTGACCTGCTTCCAGCCTTCACCTTTGACAGTCCCTTACTGAAGGTCCTTTGACTGGTTACCCTGCAGGGTTCTGAGCCCCTCTCCTTCCCCACTGAAACACAGGTTCAAGACTCCTGGGAGTCCTGAGACTGTAGCAGCTCTGAAAATAATTGGTGTCTCTCATTTGGTCATTTGAGCACTATATAACTTGTTCATTTCTTCCTGCAGCTCCTTCACCTGGTGACAAAGCTCCTTCAGCACAGCACACCTTCTGCAAAAGCACTGTTTGTCAGCCCCAGTCTCCTGAGGAGGCATCAGACACTCCTAGCAACCTGTGACCTGCAGAGCTACACCTACCACCAGCAGGTCTGGCTGGCTGGCGGCCTCTGACATAACATGGGCAGATAAAAGCACAGCCAGGACATGTTTCTGAGACAAAATAATTAAATAGGCAGAATACTAAAATGAAAGTCTAGAAAGACAACACAAATAAAAAAAACCCAGAAAAATATTCCATCATCCTTTCCTAAAACGTTTGAATGAAAAAGAAGCGAATCCACTGTCTAGATCTGGCAACTCTATACATTTTCCAGTATACCACAGCATGTATCTGGACCCAAATTTTGATGTCACAAAAAGCTGTTTCCCCACTTTGTGTTTCTGATATTCCAAATCTTAAATCAATCAAATAGTCTCGTTTTAGATCATAAACTGATTTTAGCCACTAATCAGACAATGAAGTTTAATCAAAATCATGGTATATTGAATCAAAAAACAGCCACAACCATTCAGCAGTAAACAAAGGTAAGCTGAGTGTTTAAAATCAACTAATAACAAGTTATAGTCTTGGATCAGATTTGAATTTTTTTCCATTAAAACATCTACATTTTTTCTGTCCAAGGAAGAAAAAAAATGCACTACATGGGGAAGCCTTTCTTCACCCACAAGAACTACAAAAAAACCCACAGAAAAAAAATCTCAAAAACCCAGAGAAGCCACAAAACAGAGTGTTTCATTTGTTGTTAAGGAAAGGGCACTGAAGTGTTTTAACCAAGTGCTCCTCTGCTGTGTCGTGATTGACTCTGCAACTGAGAATGCAATTACCTACTTGCATTAAGCAGTTAAATCTCTCCATAAGTGATTTCTAGATGGATATGGAACTCAGAGGCCTTGTTTTGTTTTCCAGAAATGTTACAACTGCAGTCAGCACATCTTCAGTGTACCTGACCAATCTGTAAAATCTTAACAGTAAGCTGGCACACAAAATATCTTTCATCTGATCCATAACACCGTAGCAGCCATGGAAGACTCCTTTCCACTCATCTAGGTGTTGTGTTTGGGTTTCACTACATCCACACATTTTTCAGCCTCCTCTAGTCTGAGAAAACTGTATTATTTTCTTTTGTGAGTTTGCTGGCACAATGACTAGGCATGGACCCTCCTGGTTCCCCCTCCACAACAGACTATTCTACTCCTGTGAGACAATGCCAGCCTTGTTCTCCAGCTGCCAGGAGCAGAAGCAAAGAGCATGAAGCTCTGTAGTTTTGATCTCATCCTCTCCAGTACACACAGAAGTTGAAGAAAAAGATAGACAGTTTTTTCCATGTGTTCCAAAGTATTCTTCTATTTTCCTAGCACACAAGGCTGTGGACAATACAGTTCTTAAGCTTCCCCATCACCCATGAGAAGTGCTTGAGCATCCCTTTAAGGACCACAGGACTGTCCACACCTGCCTCTGTCCCCTCACCAACACAACAGTCAGCCTCTGCCTGTACTATTCTTTTCAGCCACGTTTCTTCTGCTTCAGCTGACTTGCAGCTAACCAGAGACCCTGCCCCTGTACCTTGCACAAGTTTCATTTGTCTCAGAAAGCATGTTACCCATTCAACCCTCTCAAGCCCAAGCCAGCGCCCCTGGCTCTACAGTTTTAAAGAACTGGAGTTAACAGATGCCCTTTTTTCTATTCTTCTGAGCTCTCTTCATATAGGCAAGCTATGAATCAAACAGGAACGATTTAACTTTCCTGTCATACGTGTTTGTGTGTCCCTGAATAAATATACATGTGCACACCAGTGTGACAACCAAACTCACACATGTCTGCAGACAGAATTAGCTATGCAGTGCAAGCTACAGACTCAAATGATGATCCACCCACATATCCAGACGGTACTCATCCTAAATACCTAGTTATTTACACTGAATTTCTAAATTGCAAACAGTGAACTGCCTTCCATCACAAATATTCTTTGATGAACATGCTACAGATATTTTATATAGCCTTATTTTAGCTGTATTATGACAAATAGCTAGAGAGAGATGGCAGAATAGGCAAAATGCTACTGTTCCAACTAGATGGGATTTATGCACCCAGGAATTAGTGACTATGCAAGACACAAGGCAAATAAGAGGCCAGTCTTATGGCAACTGAAATAGTAGCTGCTATTACCTTTAGCTATCTAATAAAGACCTATTCATCTCAAGGAAGATAGATCTTATTGAATTTGTATTAAATCAAACCTTGCTCTGACAATTTGAAAAATAATTTCTGGAAAAGTCACCCAATTATTCTGGTAGGAACTAAAAAGTATAAGTGTGACAGCACTTTCCGTTTTCAAGAAACATTACCGAGAGTGAAAGCAGATTGTTGGGGTTTAAGGACATAAAAAACTTTAAATGACAGGAAAAAAAAAAAAGAAAAAATAAAATTATTCAAGCTATTCAGACTTTTTCTTAACAGTTCTTGAAAGATGGTGGGTATATGGGGAAAGGGGTTAAAAAAGGCTTAGAGAAAAAACATGCACTGCACACTTACAAAAATTGATATCACACAGCAGAACATGTTTTGAGAAAATTGTGTCATACATATACAAATCAAGGGGGTATTTTTCATCTGACTAGAACGAGGATAAAAAACCAGCATGATTTTCACATTCTAAATCTGCTTTCAGACATACCATTGAAAAACCACTTGCCAAAAAAAATCTGTAAGCAACAGCATGATAGCTCGTTCTACTGCAATATTTTTTTTCACCAGTGTGGTGAAAAATTACAACTCGGACCTAAATTTTCTTATGTTTATTAAGAGTATTGTTCACTACCATGTAACAAACATTTTAACACCAGTATTTATGTTTTAACTGGTATTTTTTGGGTCCCTTGCATCTGAGACCATAATTGAATTATTTTGAAGAGTTCCCCAGTTACCTTCCTGCTTCATTATATTTAGCTGTTTTGCCTGGCAGAGACTTTGCAGTGCCGTCTGAAATGCATAGTGGTCTCCCAAACACAAGCCTCAAGCCAGGAGAAACATTGTTGGAAGCATTGGGTACATTAATACACTACCAGGCACTGATCTACCCATCCAAGCATTCCCTAAAACTCTACAGAGGGATGTTCCTGCCCCAAGAAAGGATGTAGCCATCTTTCTAGGGCTGGAGGCTAAGAAACAGTGAGTACAAGCAGTGGTAGAGGAAGCTATGGGGATTGCAATATTTAGTAATATAGGTTAGCGGTGGGGAGAATTTCAGTATCAAAACATAAGCATGAAGTGGGGGAAGGAAATAGTTAATTCTAGTTTATAGTTACTACTGTGTTTGGCCTAAAATAAAATAACTTTCCAGTCTTAATGTCATCTTGCTACCTTCATGCAATATGCAACACCTGCATCAACTCAAACTATGTTTTTCATTCTAATGCAGATGTAAAATTTTGCTTAAACATAGCAATAAAGGGCTGATATTTGCATACATTGGATTTGGTCATCCAAACTGAATTTAGTTGTTTTTCAATCAAAAAATAGCTTCACATACGAGTCATCAAAGCAAGTCAAAACACAAAGTCATAAATACTGTATTGTGGGTACAAACAGGAGACATGATAACCATTACTAAGAGCTTACTAATTTACTTTACGATTTACAAACTAGTCTTAGATAAGAACATGGGAAAAGTTAAAACAACATTAATCTAGAAGAAGCTACATACCAAAAAGAATTTTACTATATTTCACCAAATCACCAATATCTTATCCAATATGTATCTGTAATGAGGTCTTACCTTTACAGTAAGTGCACTTGGAACACGCAGAGCATCAACTCTGAATGCAAAGGGGACGTTGTAAAGCCCTGCTTCCCCTCTGCAGAGCCTGACACTGAACAGCATTTCCTGCTACACTCCAGCTTATTGCAAACATCCCAACAGCACGTGGATAGAGCGCTCCTCGGCATTCAGGAGTCGGACCACACACATCAGGACCATGGTGTTCTCCAGCAGCAAGTAAAAGTAAACAACAAAACTCCCACTTGCAACCATGAGCGTACTGCTGCTGTGCCACCAAGGCCCCATACAGATATTTGCAGGATCTGCTTGGCCAGTGCTAACTATCCTTTGGAAAGCACTCAGCTCAGGAGGCTCTACAAGCCTGGGAGCTCAGAGAAGGTCACAACCTCCTTAAACTGCTCCCGAGAAAAAGGGGACTTCTTCTAATAAAAGCCAACGCATTGAAGAGTCAGCCAATTCCCTTATAAAAATTCTCTAAACATCTGTAAAACATGATATTTGATCACCCTTCTTGTGAATTCTTAAAAGATTCTAAGAGCAAAGTCTCCCTCAAAGTAACGATCAATCCCTTGGTTTCAACCTAAAATAGATTGTATCTGGTGTAAACTAGGGGGAAGAATGCTTGGACTAGTTTTATTCTTGTGATAAAGGCATTGCTGAAGGAATGAGCCAAAATATCTAAGCAAGAGAAACTGAAAAATTTGCAGTGTAGAAAGTTAATGTAATTTTCTACATTTTGGAATATATTTCATTCTATTAGTGACAATGACAACAATTAAACTTCAGTTAAACCTTCAAAATACAACCTAGACCTTGAGTGGTTGATTAGCTCTTCTTTTGACATCATACAACATTTTTCTTTTACAACTTTCAAGTTGTGAGGAGGTGAGGCAAAAAAAAGTCAACATCAACAATGGAAAAATCCCTATCTAATGAAGCTGCCTTAACCTGTGTAGTAAACTTAAGAGTTTTTGCCCATTACACAGTACCACGATCCCATAAGATATAAATCTACCAGCTGTGAACTTCACAGCCATTCAGTAGCACTCCTTTATGGATGATTATCTGATTCCATGCCTTTTCCAGCAATTCCAGTGCCAGAGTCAGCACTGATGCTGATGCGCGCTCTGGATTCGTGCCTGATGCTCCCCAGAGTGATATGAATCAGAACTGTGTCAGTCACGCTGGGTGCAGCATGTAACAGAACCATCACCAGTAATCAAGCAGCAATGCAGCAGCTCTAAAAGCTGCTGCCCCAGGAAGTAAGGAGGCCTCCTGCTATGAGAACCATCAAATGCTCCCTTACGCATAAGATCTAGGTGTTGCCCAAAGCACACAGCAAGGCATTGTGCCTGACTAGATTCTGATTGCCAGGCTTTTCTCTGCAATATTGGTTGAGAGATTTTGAGGGGGTGAAAAAAACTTTCCAAAAGTAATCTGATCTTTGTTTACATCATTTGATTTAAAAGCAAAGGAGATCAGCCATGTGAGACTTAGCACTGTCACAATCAGGCAAATCACACCATCAGCAGGATTCTATGGAGACCCAAACTGAAATAAGGAAAATATGTCAAATATGTCAAGCAACTCAGATGATTAGGTTTCTCACTCTTAATGCAAGTCTACAACAAGAATAACTGAAATGACAAAAAATTTAATTATATTATGAAAAATAGGATTGATTTTTAAATGCAGTACAGCTCTTGAGTCTCTTTATCCCAATGATTATTCACTACAGAGTCGAGGAGCAACTAATGTCCCTTCAACTTCTACAATAGGAGTCTTATTTTGTTGAGCTCTGAAATCAAGAACAGTGAATTACTAAAATCAGATGAGGTCCGCATTAGGAGCATTTTGCCAATAGAGCAATCTTGGTACACCACTGTGGCAAAGCACTAAGCATGTAATCAGCTATATCAGCAAAGATCAGCTTTAGACTCATACAGGAAAGTCATCACTTTTTAGCAAAACAAGCAATATCACTAAAAGAACAGTTTTGCAAGTAAAATAGTATATGTGTAGAGGTTCCTGCTGATGGATCTTTGTCCAAGATATACAAGGGATACTACCTCACTTAGATAGCTCCAATTGATCAAGCTATACCAAACCACTATAGACTTGGCTTGTATCCTGCTCCTAATCTTAGTTCAGTACTTCCCTCTGTACCTACTGAATAACAAAACCCATTCAACCTGGCAAGTTAGCAAAATATGAATGCCCTTTTCAATGTAACATCTAACTCAAGATGTACAACACAGCAGCATTCTTGATGCAAAGGAAATACTGCTAGACAAAGCAATGGTACACGCTACACCAAGCAGGTTACAACCAGCCCATTGATCAGTACTGGTCACTGATTACACGGGTGACAGGCTGCCTAGTGAACAGCCCAGTGCAGAGAGTGTCTGCACGCCTGTGATGCTTCCACACACCCCCCAGAATACCAGGCTGCCAACCTCATTGCACCCTGCTGTTCAACTGGTTACACAAAGTCTTTCACAGCTCGAAAATCTTTGTGCTCTCTCTCCCTGTGCCTGGACCATCTATATGCTTCTCACTGAGAACTGCAAGTGGAGAGCAATCCCAGCAATGACAGATTTTCTACAGGAGAAGGGGGAGCTGCACAACAGCCCCTCTCTTCCAGCCATGTGAAGCAGGATGTACACTGGCTTACATGAAAGGATGTGCAGAAGGGACAGAGACACAGACAGCAGCCTTTCCTAACACTGCAGTCACCTTAGAGGTAGCAAAAGTAATAACTATTATTGATGAAGCCCAGTGAAGTCACAAGGCCCGCAGGACTACTGCCCCAGGCACTAAATGAGTCACTGGAATTTAGCAAGAGGGTGGAAAACTGTACAGAACTCTTCTAGGCAAGGAGATAATTGATCAATGTATTGAAATTCAGCAGCACAAGACCTGCACAAAGATGTGTACGGATCCTGGCTGTGAGTCAGCTGTGGAGAAAACACACTGCAGTGTCACAGCTAGCTATGGACAGCTACATGAAATTAATTCATTCAACTGCTGCTCCATTCCCCACAGTCCATTTAGCTGACTTTTGTGTGGAGGTAGGGGAATTTCACCTTTTATATGGATGCAGCTGGAAAGACTACACGCAAATTATTCCCAGTACACAACACATACTCTAAGTAGTGCAGCCTGATTAAATGGTACATGATACAGCATCTTAAACTACTCTGCATCGCAGTCTGTAATCTCAAAGATGGCACAGACCCAACATCACTTATGAAACCATAAGAAAAAGTTCAATGCAACTATAACAGGCCAAGGTACCTCCTTTCATGGGTCTCCTGTTGCTTAATGTGCAGAAAATTTGAAGTGTGATAGCCTATGTCTTTCCCTCTTGTTGACCAAATTTTTTGTTTGGTATCTACAAGGAATTTATTCGCTACTTACCAGAAATCAAGGACAAACCTTAATTATATAATTTTTAGTTTATATGGTAGAGTGGTTTTCTTGTTATTTGTTATTTTGGGGTCGGGTTGGGGTTTTTTTGTTAGCTTTTTGTAACAATAATAGAGAATTACTTCATGCCTAAAACAATTAAAAATTTTCACCTTCCTATTGCACTCAGACAGAAGTATGCTTTATACTTCATTGTCTTTTTCCCTAGAATTACTGAATTTTCTTTCTGTTCAAAAGCATGTGCTCTATGTGTGTGCATATATGTACATGTGTGAGTGTGAACATTGAACTTTTAAGACCACAAACACCTGACAAATATCTGTACAACAACAAAAATAAAATTTTACAGAAAGCAATGCAAGTCTTGTTTTCTGTATACCAGTTTGACATGATGCAGACTTTGCTAAATATTCATGTGTTTTAACTGGAGCACTATTTGTCTTAAAGGGAAAGCAAATCAGTATTAAATACTTAAAGCAGACTATAGATAACGTTATCATAATGGAATTTTAGCATGTTTATGATAACAGCTTCTTTATAACTAAGTTTAAAGTTTATCAATATGGCTGTTTCTGGATGTGAAATTAGAGCTGTGTCACTCTTGCATTATAAAACCCTATGGCCAGGTATAAGAATTCATTGACTGTTAAATAACAATTTAAGGCTTAAAATTAGGCAAGATACAGCACTGTGAAGGGCTTATAAGTAGCCAAACCAAAAACACCAATATTTAGAACATGATTCTGAGGTTCCCATTTTGGGAGGTGGAAGAAAAATGAGGAATGAAAGTGTTAACTGAAAGGTTCATTTTTAGTAAACTCTGAACTTCCTTTCTTCAATAAAACCTAATGCTTGTTGATTTAATCTTTTAGTCATCCAAAAAACACATGTAGTTCTAAATAAAAGCACCATTTGTAAAAGAAATTAAAAATAATTCATTAAGGAAGAAAACAAATATGAAAAATGTTAGGGTTTCCTGAAGTTACCTATTTGCTCTTCTTTTTAGATAAACACAGTCACTAAATTTGCTAATCATTTGCAAATAATCTAGCTTTGTTTCCAGAAAAAGCTTTCAAAAAAAAAAAGGGGGGGGGGGGGGAAGAAATTCACTAGTAGCCATCACTACAGATACACAAATTTTCAAAGGAGAATTCTCTGTATTTCAACAACATCACTATGCGAAACGAGCCTCACATTACTTGAAAGAAGGCTGCAGCCATCTCATAGTGCTGCAAGTAAAGAGTGTGCTCATGACTCACTGCCCCTGCCTGGTTGCAACTCATCAGTGCCGGCAGCCCTAATCTGCTCCCAGACATTATGACCAGCAGCTCTGATATATGGATTAGATCTACCCCAAGTACTCCGTGCAGGGAAAGAACTCCATGAGCCCTTTATTCCCTACGGAGTACCTGTGCAGGAGAATAAATCAGTGATATGAAAGAAAACATGAAATCCTTCCCAGTAAAATTTGCAGATGACACAAAAGATAATAAAATGGTAAATACTGGGGAGTTGTCAGTTCCACAGATTGCATGGCAGCCTGGGCTCACCTGAATAAGATGTGTTTTAACACAGCTGAGCACAAAGCTGTCTATCTCATAACTAAGAGCACACATTCCAAACAAAGACAATATAATAAGCCAGAAAGAGTCATATGGATGATGGTGGATAACCAAATTAATATTAGCCTACAGTGCAATACCCTGGCTAGAAGAGTGAAAAAGATCCTTTGACGTACAAGGAAGTAAACACAGAGTAGCAATAGGAAAGGATTATATAAATCACTACCGATGCTGAGACAGAGAATCTTTCTGTTTCAAACAGCATGTAACAGCATGGTTCTAGTTTATATCTGTGATCCCCAAGCATTCCCACAGGAACAACTAAAGGACTATACTAGTACTCAAACTAGAAAGCCTTAATCACCTACAAGAAGCATTCAAATTCTGGAAAATTTGCCTTGCTAAAAATGAGGAACCCATGTCAAAGAGGAGGATAAATGATTACTGGTTTACTGTCAACAGATATTTAAATGCACGGGTGGAAGGATATGAGGAGTATCACAAATACTAAAGGAGAACTTTTCAGCTTCTTAATGCTGGAATTTGCGTGTTTCTGCTAGATAAAATTAGAAAAATTCAGACATAAATAAGGTAACAATACTTAACTAATAGTAAGGACTGTTCATCCTAAGAGAAGCAGGATTTTCTTTCCTCTGAAGTTTTTATAATCAGCATTTTCCTTCTAAAAAGAAGCAGAAGTCACAAGACTATGCCAGTCTTATACTGTTATTTTAAAGCATATGAAAACAAAATGTTGGAACTCTATCATTCAAAAGCATACTTAAAATGCTCCAGGACAGTTTTGTTTCCACAACTCCTGCCACTTATTTGAGCTTTACAGCAGGTATTTAGCTAGCTCCTTATATTTGTGGGACAATTATTTCCCCTTTCCCGTTATGGAATGATCATTTAAGCTGTTTGTAAACCAAATTAACTGCTCATTCCTTTCCCAAGTCATATTTTGGATATACTTGGTATTAATGCTTCTGTATTTGTGGAAAGAAGCAAATTACTGAAAGAGCATGGGAAATGTGAAACCTTGCTGAATACACAGAATAGCTCAGTCACAGATAATTTGAATTGATCTTTCCATTTCAGAAACCAGTAATATGACTTGTGAAAAAAACCAAAACACTACAAAACCACACTATAAAAAAACCTTCAAAAAACCCCAGGAAACAACACAAAAAGATCCCTTCATGTCTGAAATCAGAAAGAAATGCAAAAACAATTTCAGTACAATATCAAAAAACCTGTATTAGCAGGGAATTAGCAAATTGTGACTAATACTGTATTGAAAGGGTGTGGTTACAGGAGCTGAACACCCAGATACTTTAATGAAGGTAATTACCTAATTCATCAATTGACCAATATCAAATTCAGTTCAGAATCTGACTCAGAATATGTATCACAATTTGATACTGCAAAGCTGAAATGAATCTTCAAAATTTGTATTCAACTATCGACTGAACAGCATTTTGTGAACCTAAATATGGTCCTACACTTTTCAGTGGAAGAAAGTTTTCAGGTAACATGTATGCATCACACCTACTCTCTATTCAGGCTACATCCCATTAATCTCAAAGTACAATTTTAAAGCCAGTGCAACATCTAACTGCATCATAATTGTAAAATGACAAAATTTCTGTTACTAAAAAATGATATTTTTGAGTGCTGTTCTCTCAAATACTCCAATCAGCCAAGGATTAGAGGTTCAACTTAATACTAGCCAGTGATCATTAATCATTTTAAAGTACCACAGCTAATCTTATTTCTTACCCAGAGAAAGCCCACTCACATCTTACGTAAGGGAGATGGCTCACTTCTGAATGTGTTTTAAATTTGGTTAATGACACCTTTTTCTTCCTGCAAAAGACCTCTAGAACACCTCAGAACACAGAGCCCACAGATATGCTCAGTGCTACACAACGGCAAGAGCAAACATAGGCAGTGGTAAGAGGGATAAAGTTTTTCCAGGCAGCCTTACAGTGAGGCTGTAAGGATCATTTGACTTATGTTAAAAGCCTGTCACATTAGTACAGCAGTGGCTTCTCTGCCTTTTGCTGACAGAGAATGAATTGGGTTATAAGCTTTCAATATCTTCTGAGAGGTCAAATTTATGAAGAGGAGATATCTAGAATCTTCTTCAAATACAGCTATTAAATTCACCTTGTAAGAAGTAAAATCAAGCTGTGAAGTGATGGAACATTGCTGCAAAGTGAAATCCACTGTGGAAGAAGACGCAGCCTCTCCTTCCTGTTTTACTAGAGCAGAGGAAACTAAATAGCAGCTTCTTCAGTTGTTCTCTCAAGTTAACCCATAAACATGGGATCCTGAAGCAATTGGTGGAAAAAATACTCATGTACCCTACAGCCTTAGCCTGAATGACAGTCCTGTTGTCCCACATGTTATATGTTCCTGGAGCTAAAAAAAATTGTTTAAGACTAGCATATCTTTTCCTTAGCTATACAGCATCAGACAGGTCAGAATATACAAACAAAAATCCTGAGAAGTCTTATGCCTTTCTAAGGCAATTTATGTGCAGCACCACAACTAAGATACAAGATGGAGAAAAATAGCAACTGCTCAGCCATCATCAGCCTTTCCATGCTGCTCAAATGACTATACTGATGTGAACCAGCATGCCCAGCTGCCAAGGGGCCAGCTGAGGGTTCTAACATACTTTGACAAGGACACAGCTCTCCATTTGGAGCCCCTAGCTCCTCTTCTGCAGGTTTTTTACAGCTTTGTCCACATTGAGGTGATGATGGGCACTGCAGACAACTTCAAGCACCCATCATCCAACCTTCTGCACCTGGCTGAATTCCCTCACTAGAAACCCCATGAGAGCCTGTTAAAAGGTTTATATTCTCATTTCTGTTGACTAGTATGGCCATTAGATTTCTCATGTATGCATGCCAATCCTGAGTTTGTTATATCAATCTGATAAATATATAAATCTGAATCCAAGCCTTTAGAGGCTGAATGGAATAGCTTAGGCTTGAACTTCCTTTTCTCATTTGTAGAAAAATTTATGTGTTTGATTCAACATGGAGTCTGACAGGAGCTTGCTTACTTTAGTCTATCAAGTTTGGATGTTTTGAGCATTTACAGGCTCAGGATGAAAATGTGTATCCAACCAAGCGACATGTTCCAGGACAGGTTGCTCCTGTTAGACTGAAATCACTGAGCCTTTTTTTTATGTTCATTTCACTAACTTACTGAGAAATAAAAAGAGCTAATAAGACTATAGCTGTATTTGTGGGATTTAAATGAACTAGGTGTTTTCCTTTCATATTTATTTCATGTTCTTGATTTCAGAAGAGACAGCTTACTGTAGAACTCTTCCCTGTTCTCTGTATTCCTGAAGAGACACATGACCTTTAAGTCTCCTTAATATGGACAGGACAAAGTAAGGGAGAGATGATTCTTCCACCCTTGCTTGGGAGATAGCACAGAACATTCCCCCAGGTGATACCCTGAAGGGTCATTTTTGAAATGACTTCCAGGCTGAGAAGAAAAAAACCCCAGGATATCCTCTGCTTGTACTCAACAGATCCCCTGCAGACAAGCAGAACTGCTCTATTATTGACATGCCAGTATTCTTTGTAATTCAGCAACAAATAAAACAAGAGCATGGTCAAGTAGCTCTGCTCCTCTTCGGCTGTGTTTGGAAATCATCTACCCAGGCTTTGTTCACTCCTTGACACTTCGTAAAGGTGATGATGAGTGCAAAACAGGAGTATTTGAGCAAGCAGAACAAAGATTTTTCAATCTGGGCAGAGGGAAAAAACCTTGGCAGTTTGGTCATAGTGAAGTAGTTAGAACTGAACAAGAAATACCTCTTTTTGTTGTCAATTTTGTTTGACATCACAAAACAAGAGCCTAGACATACCTTGCTACAGCTGGGAGGACTGGAAAAGAAAAGGAGAAATATTCAGGAGTTGATGGACAGCTGTATTCCAGGCCAGTAACTGACAGGCCTCTGGTTTTCCTCCATAGCTTGAGATGAGTCCCTACCACTTGTGAACATAGAAGTTATTTGAAATTATTTTGAAGCTTACTTTAGATCTTTTTAAAGAGCATATTTACATGTTTAGTGACCTAAAAAAATCTTTCTGCAATATATATATATTTTTAATAGTACTAGAATGCATTTACTAATCCATACTTTTAAGAATTTTAACCAATGGTTATTTCCAGTATTTATTAGCACTAAAGTTTGCTCATAAATGTTACTTCCCCAAGTGTTTTCTGAAAAGTATTTTTGGCATAGAAGGTCATGGTATGATCCTCTAAAATTTTTACAGAAAGGATCAAAATATCTCAATTTCAATGGCTAAGTAGCTTTACACAAAATACTTACAGTGGGTACATGCTTAAGCATAAATCCAGAGTAGGCTCTCTGCATAATACTTCTTTAAATTTTAAAAATACTAGAGGGAGAAAAGTCAAGCTCCATGATTCTCTGTCCTGCCCTGGTCTGTCTGGCCAGCCATTAAAATTCCCTCACCTTTCAGAATAATCAGTTTGCTGCTTTGTGCCCAGCCCAAAAAATTATCCTGCATGAGAACAGTCATACTGCCATCTCTGTTGATAGTTAGTGGCATTTTTAGATCCATTCTTCCTTTCCCAACCTAATCTAAGGGGAGAGACTGAGCATATGAGATGCACACAAACATCTAGTACCAAATGTTTGTATGTCTTGAAACGCTAGAGGTAAAGGCTTTCAAAGCACTACGAACGTAGCTTGATTTTTTTTTATTTTTATTTTATTTTTGTCTTGGTAAGTGAGCAGTTTTCAGCAACTTGTTATTATATTTTTGGAAATAAATTACTATGGTAATAAATTACCAAAAACATCCAGGACGAAGACAGAAAGAATGCCAGACACCTTAAGCAGCGTGGAAGAAGAAACAAGAGAAAATTTCACTAATCAAAAAGGACTCTATGAAAGATCTAGCTGCTAGCTTTCCAAAATAATCCATGTTTTTTACAAGCAAGATGAACTGGGCTATAATACTTCATAATTCACATTTCGGGAATGACATAACATATCAACATCAACACTGTTTCACAGCCAGTCTGATTTTTGGATTTTGCCTTTTTTTCCCCCCAAAAAGGTTATTTTGCCAATTTTTATTTGCAATTGCAAAGGAGCATCAATTATTTCATTTTATGGGTAGCACAGCTAGCTGGTTTTAAGTATACTGACCATAAATTATACCTAATTAACAGAAAAAACTAAATCAAGATAATCAACTATATTGCAGCATTCAGAGTGAAGCCATCACTGTATTTAACACTCATGACAAACTGTGCCAAGTTTTCTTATTTCCACAAAGTTTCAAAATCTTGAAGTTGTTCTAAAAACTGATATAAATATCACACAACAAATCTGTTTCATACGTTTAAATAAATGAATATATTTTTATGCTTACTGAACTTACAAGAGAAGCAAAAACACTGAAATTAAGTTCTGTGGTGACATTTACAATCACAGTAGATGCAGACTGCTTCAGTTACCCTGGACACTGCCATTATTTAGAGATACAGAAGGGATAAGCCACAAAAAATTCAAAAAGTCCAGAAAGTATTTATGTCTGTGTAAATCGGGAATAAGTCATATCTCACACCAAAAGTAGCCATTCACAAAAAAAAAAAGCCAAGCAAGAGGTCAGTTTTTCATTTTGGCTCACCAAGTTACACTGATGCTGTAATTATTTTGATAAATCTAGATTTTTCTTTTCCTCTCACTTCTGTAAACCAAAACGATAGTCTTCATTTACATCGAAGTAACAGCTTTTACTGATGTGGTTGTACCTATTACTAAGAGAAAAGATTCAGGAAACAACAGCAGGTTATAGAATCAAAAGAGGGAATGAGAGAACATGATCTAAAAAACTGTAATGAGTATGAATGCCCTTGCCAAAGAAACATTTTGTTTTAATGCAAAGTACAACTAATTTTTAGAATTTAATGGGTTATTAGAAAATGAAATGTTATAGAGAGGATGATAATGGTAACACTGGTAGACAAAACAGGAATATAGCTGGAGCATGAAAAGCAAGCACTAAGTGACAGAACGCAGTTTCAAAATCCAGTGAGATAACAGAGAATTCATAATGCATTTGCAATATATTAATACAAAATCATCTGCAACACACCTGTCAAATATATACTTTTCGATTCTGTGTTGAAATAGATAATTAAATCCTTCTTGCAGTAAAATAGAAACTTCACTGCTTGCAAAACTAACAGAAGTCAAGCCCTTTGCATTTGCCTGCCCAGAGCAATAGCATTTTTGTCAGAAGCACCAGTAATGATCTTGAGTTACGCACAAAAGCGGGCTCTGTTAGGGCAACGGACAAAGGCAAATGACTGCAAAGAAAGAGGACTCAACTTCAATTTAACTGTCCTGTAAGGTACATACTAATTAGCTGAAAAGCTATGAAATCCTAGCTAGCATGTTAAGTCTGCTACATGACAGTATAATTTGACTTCTTAAAGGATTATGCAAATTACAACTCATCATTCCATTACATGACTGAAAAAAAGTGACAGCTAATTTATACATAACACACCTTTCAAATCCCTAAGATGTGAAGCACCTGTGCAATACATTTTGCCTAGATTTTCTAGCGTGTACACTCTTGTTTATTTCACTGTACAGAAGCATACCTAAGAGATTTAGTAAAGTCTTAGGGTTTTTTATTTGCTTTTTAGCTTTTAGAGCACAATCCCAAAGAATTAAACAACATACTTCTGTCCCTGCTGTAGAGGTTTTGCACACAAAAAGTGTACGGTTTCAACACACGTGTAATTTCGGAATAGCAGGAGAGCACGAGCACTAAATGCACGAGCTAGAGGCAAGACTCACACAGATTTCAACATACTTCTGGTAGGTAGATTCACAGTAGATTCCGTCATATCGGTAGATTTTCCTACATTCTGATTGGTTGGGCAGAGGATGCTGGACAGTTATTCTGTAGAGGCATCAAAAACAGATAGACATGACTAGAGGATCTCTACAGGTAACTGTAATGCAGGACAAATCAGTATGTTGAAATTGATTTTTTTAAATTTTATTTTTTAATTAAATGCCTTTCTGATCTCTAAATCAACTGCCTTGTGCACATAACACCCACAGTTTCCACTTTTCAAAATTTGCACTGAGAGTAAACTAAACTTCAATTCTCCACAAAAATGGTGTTTTCTCCCCATCAAATAAAAGTGGAAGAGGTATGGAATTTTATAAATCAATTTGATATTTCACATAGTTTACTTTATTTCACATATACAGTAGTGCTTATAGAATTGATTATTTATTGTTTTCTGTTGCAATCCTTCCTCAGGCAGAACATTCATTTATGTCAGCTGGGAGTTTGTCCAGACAAAGACCAAATAACCCTCCAATTTAAAATGTCAACAGCAATTCTCACATTTGCACAGAATGAGGATGTTGTGGTATTATGAGGACTGTGATTGAAGGTGCTCAGCACCATCTGAATAATGCCATATGTTCTCGGATCGACTGAAAGAAAATGAAAGTGATTGGCAGCAATCAGGAGGTGCGCAGCATCTTGTAAAATCAGGCCCTAAAAGATTTGTCAATCATTCTCTTATTCATCCCTCCCCAGCTCCCTGTTAGCAGAAAATATAATTTGGCTATAAAAATTCAATGTTGTTTTTAAAATATACTTGGGAATTGCACACAAAACAGTACCCACCAATTTTCTTTTTTTTTCCTCCCTCTTCTCTGGAATAAAAACACATTTTAAATGCTTTTGTATCTTCCGCAAATTAATACCTTTTTCCCTTGTAATTTAATGGTATTTCACTGGAGTAAGGACAAATTATTTGGGAAATTTTACAGGTTTTTCAAAGGCAGAATTTTAGGAAGTGATTTTTTAAAAAAATATTCTAGTGAGTAGAGAATTATTTTATGTTATCATTATTTTTATAGTATTAACATCTACATAGCTCTGAGCTAATCTTGGTTTTTAAAATTGTTTCAACAGTAATTTGAGACTGAAGGTTTGAGAAAAAATTAGTATCATTCTCCAGCTACAAGCTCTATGAGCAAGTGGAAAGTTATCTATTGTGGAAACTGAGGACCTTCCTCAATAAGACTGCACCTACAGTGTGTCAAGTGCAAACAATTTCTTGTCTTTACAGCCCTGGCTCCTTGCTCATTTAAAGTAAAAACCTGGTCTGAGCTGGCCTCAGCACTGTTTTTGCCCCATGGGACCCCACAGGCAGAAGAAAGGAGATGCCACTGTGATGAAGGCAGGACCAAACACCTCTGAATTCTGGCATATTCCTGCATTAACTAATTAAGACACTACCAGAGAGACTTATTTATTGTGATACCTGTAAGTTATACATTTAAGTTCCATACACACCAAAGGAGGAAACTTAAGTATCTTAAAACGGGATCTGAAACACGAGCGCTATCTGCAGGGAACCACGTCAGTCAGTCCCAGGGATCCAGGAGAGTTTCCTCTATGTTGTGTGTGCCTGAGACACACAAACCCTTCACTTCAGGGCATACAGAAATGCCTGCATCAAAGGAAACTCAAGCTTCAAAATCTTCAGTGCACCATCACACTGGCTGACAAAATGCCCAAATTTAACTCCCCGTGCCATTTTTTGTTTGGTTTTTTTTTTGTGTCTTTGTTTTTTGCTTTGTGATACAAGACTAAAAGAGATGCCTGTCTTTACATGGCTTCAGTGAAGACATGAGAGAACAAGTCTCTCAGTGCCTCTCAGCCAGCGGATCCTCCAAACATACATCTTCCTCTGCTCCAAAGATTACCACAGACTCCTAAAATGAGAGACTTTAACTCCTCCTGCTAAAACAACAGCCCTATTAAAGAAAAAAAGTCAGGATTCATTGGATGAAACAAAGTAAGACAGTGAGAGCATGTTGCATTAAGTCATTCAAAAATGCATAAGCAATCCTTGCAAAAACTATCAGAATCCTTCCCAGATGAGTGCCCTTATCACAGGCCTTCAGAATTATGCTCTTTCTTCCAACCACTTTGGCCAAATGAGTCTGGAATAGTAATACTGGTTATTGCTATTACTTGAGTAGTTATACAAGTGCAGCAGAATAGAGCTCACTCCAGAAAACCTTTATTCTGAAGTGGCTACAGCATTCTTCTGGGAAGTAGAAGATGTGGATTTGAACACCCTTGTGATTAAACAGGTCCTAAATAAGTATCCACTGCACCAAGCTCGCGTAGAATACTTGTCAAGCAGCTTTGGTTTGGTCAGTCGCTGTTTTGCTCTTTTTTCGGATGACAGAGAAACTGAACCACAGGATGTTCCATTTGAACATCAGGAAAGACTTTTGTAGGGTGATGCAGAACTGGAACAAAGACATTGTGGAGTCTCTACCAGGGAGAGAATCAACATCTTCCTGGACATGATCCTAAGCAACCAGGTCTAGATGATAACTGTTTCTGCAACCCAGAGGAGCTGGGCAAGAGATCCTTTCCATCCTCAGCCGCTCTGTGATTCAAGGCCAGATCAGAGATTTGGACTGTGAACCACAACCCTGCTTTACATCTAGTCAGAATTAAGCTTCAACATTTTTGGAGAATGGGAAGCATTGAGGTGGTGGGGGGAGTGGGGGTTGCATTTTGTTTTTAAATAAAGCAATATGTAAGGCTCTATAGATATCCTAACAGCTACTGTGGGTCATGGTCAAAGCTTCCTTTGCGGTGCATAGAGCTAGATTCCACTTCAGGAGCCAAGATCCTAGGAACTTGCCAGACAATTACCCAACGCTCTCTAAAAAATTTCTTTAATGAGTTATTTAACTCTCACCTATTCCCTCTCTGCTGAAACAGTAATAATAATAATAGGAAAACCAAAAAGTCATATCCCCAAACACCAAGCTAAATAAGACATCAATGTAAATCTCTTAAAACCCCACTGACTTCATCAAGATTGCACAGCATCTAAGTTAGCACAGAATGGGGTTTATTGTGCTTAACCTGAAAAATCAAACAGTCCTGAGACGCTTTGGAATGCATTTCAAAGCACACGTCAGACTTCTAGCTGCAATCTACACTAATGCTTTGGGAAGGGAAAAAAACTATTTTATTTTCTTGAACAATGTTTGTCTCTTATTTTTAAGTTTATTTTAGCAGAGTACATGTAGTTCCATAAACAGACATTTATGCTGAATAAAAACCATGAGTTTATTTTATGTACTTAAAATCACGATCACATGCATTTGCCCTCAGCCCCAACTATTTTAGCTGTCATTTAATAGATTAACATTTACAATTCATGATAATTTGGTAACTATTGAGGCTATGGGTCAGAAATTAAAACTTCCTCACAGAACATGCTGATTAAGCTGTTCTGTGTTCATTACTAAAATAAACTAAGGGAAAAAACCCTCAAAAATACAACAACAAACCCACAAACAACATAAAAGCAAGTTGCAAGAACTGCTTGCTAGGATACAAAAAAAAGTTTACCAAGACAATCAGTCTTGGTCATGGGGTATTTTTTTCTCTCTTAAAAATATAATTTTAGGCAATCTTCACCAAATTAATTTTGTTAACGTTTTTTACCACGTTATGTCAGCAGATAGAGTATATCTCAAGGTTCCACTTACAAAATTGATTTAGCTGAAGATAAAAACTGTATATTGGCTATTTACTCCAGGTACTGTATATTCTTGTTCTATTTTATGCTTTGAAATTGATTTTTTGTATGCTGCTCTGCGTTAAAAATTAGAGCATTGAAGAGTATTTGAGTCTGATCAATTTGCAGTGGTTAGCTCTCCCCAGTTTTAGCTGAATTTTGACTGATTTGAGAGACAAGCACCTATTCTCATGTAAGCTTTTAGATAGAGTAAAAGTTGCCATTTCATAATAAAGGCAAAAATGAGTTTTAGGTTATAACTATCTACCTACTGCAGGTTATTTTCCCAAGCAGCCAGAAACATACCAGACAAAACGCCTACAAACAGTGCATGAAACATGATATTTCACTTAATATTTGTATCCACTATTCCTTAGGGGGTGTGATATAAGATGATGATGCTGGGTGCACTCTCACACCTGACCTTGGTTGTTAGACATTGCACACCTTCCCTAAAAAGTTTAAAAGTAACACCTCAGATGCAAAAGGATTTACAAACTGCTGTGTTTGCACATTAGACAGCTCATCTTCGTTTCTTTACGTGTCACTAAACTCTAGATGGATTCATCATAAAACTTGAGGTGGAACTTAAGTGCATTTACATACATGTGAAATGTGTAAGCTATGACTAATTTTAACTCACAGGGCAGAATTTAAATAATTAGTTACAAGAAGTCAAACTAAGGGAAAAAAGGAGGAAAGAGATGGTTAGAGGCAGAGTAGTAAATTGTTCCATTTTTGCAGGTAATCTAAATGCAAACTAGAAGCAACTTATCATGAGAATGGATTTTCCACCATCTGGTCAAATAACAGGGGATTTGTCTAGTGGCAAGCAAAGAATGGAATGATGTGAGAAAGATTAGCGGGCAAGTCCTACAGTTGGCTAAAATGTATTTTGTGCAAACAAGAACAGATGACGCCTTAACAATTACACCTGTCAAAAACTCCAGAAAGCAATCCATCTCTGAACAGCCCAGTTGAAAACAGGCTAGTTCATAACAAAATGAATTTTTTTAAACAATTGCCAGCCATAACAGTTTGATGCATGACAAGCTTAGGAAGTTGCGTTCCACGTACAACTGAAACCTTAACTAACTGGACCCTGCTTTTCTCTGATAAGTAAGGTATTAAACTACATTTAAAAAAAAAAAATTCTTAAGTGAAACAATGCAAATAGCTAATGATCTTGGAAAGCAAGAAAATTCAGAGTTAAGCCTGACATATAAACTCTGTAAATTTCCAGTATGTCCTACATGAATTCCATTCCTACATGGTCCAAGAAGAGATTTTTTTTTTTTAAATGGCCTTTTTTGTGGGAGTCAAAAATTCCAGACAGTATCTGGACTGGCATGCCTTGCATAGAATCCAGACAGGTCCCAGAATTAAAGGTCTTTCTAAATATAGATGTGAAGCCTTAAAATTACTACCCTATATATATATCCTGCCAGAAGGGAGAATTCTAATAATGTTTTCTGTAGAGATATGATTTCTTTCTTCAGAAAAGATATAATCTCAAGGTGCAACAATATTTTGCACCAATTCCAAGGTGATTTTCTTTAAAATTAACTGTTTATATATGCACCTAATGTTTCAGCAACCAAACTCGTCATGTATTAATACTTTATTTTTAAAGAAGTCATAGCTCCCTACAGAAGATGGAGATTATAGCTCATATATCTATTTGGAATGGATGGTGACACAAAACTGTCCCAGAATTAATTAAGTTTTTTGTACTGTTTGATCTCTGGCTTTCAAATGTTCAAGCAGAACTTGTTACTTCATTAAGCAATTTAACAAAGTGAGTTCATGAAAGAGTTCACAGAAAGTCAACCTAATGTACTGTTGTCAGCAGACTCTAGTAAGGCAAGTCAGAGGAGAGTTTCAGGGGCTGCTTTCTTCTTCCTCTTAAAAGACCATGGAGATGATTTGGGGTGGTTATTCATCTATTTTGAATTTTTTCTCTTTTGAGAGAAACAAGGAATAGCAGTTTGCCACACTTTGTATTCAGATGGGCCAGAAGAAGAGCTACGGAGCAAACGAAAAATCAGCATTATGTGTATGCTCCTGGTCAAAGACAAAGCTGGGTCAGAGGCTCCCTCTTGTCTTGGTATGGATGAGAACTCATTCAATGCAACATGGGCAACAGGAGAAAAACCCAAATGTTCTAACTGCAGACTTCACAGTCAGGAGGTAGCTGAAAGTTCTTACTCAGTATGGCAATTTTAAAAGTTCTTCTTGAGCTCATTTTTGAGACTTGGAAGACTGTAGTTAATTTTTCCCTGTGCCTCATTTTTGCTGCATAACTCAAGGTCGTGATACAGTTCTAAAGTTAAATTTAATTTCCAAACACTGATATAGTTGTCCCCATAAAATATTTTAAAATAAAACAGAAATTGTGCAAGATATAACTTCCTTTTCCTTATGTTCCTGTCTCCTAAGAATTTCAAGATAATTCTTGGTAGAGGTCAAGGTATTACATTTAGACCTGTGGTTAACACACTGCTCATTTCTGCTTCTTTTCCACACCTCAACAGACCAACAATAGTTTGCAAGCTTGTAGTGGCAACACAGACTTGATACTGGAAGGATTTTCTGTGTAGGAAAGCTCCTACACTCAAGGATTCAACTCCTAATAAGCAAAAATAGTGTGAATTAGAGCCTCCTCCTTCAGAACTAATAAATCTGTTCTGAACAACGTATTGCCTCTATTTTGACCCTACAAAAATCAGCACAGTAACATTGCTTCCAGAGGACAAGGTGGCTTTTTCACTGAACATTTAGGACTGAAGAGTGTGAGGGCTTAGATTCAGACAATCCTAGGCCTCCAAAACTGTTGGTCCCTGGGAAACATAATATTCAGGTGCCAATCAAGATACATGGCTCTAGTTCAAGGTCTCTAATTACTGTAAGTTTTTTTTAAACAAACATTAAATTATTTCATTAGCATTTTCAATTTTGTGAATATAGAATATCCAGGATTTTATCGGAAGAAAAAAACAAATTACCACCTCCCATCATAGCTTATATAACTTATGTGACATCAGCCAATGGAAGAAGATATTGCAGAAACTCAGATATATTTAAATCTTTGAAATGAAACCTTGTCTGTGTCTTCTTCAGTTTGATCTCTGGACAGGTTTTCCCCTTTATTATTACTTCAGCTTTCTATATATCCCCATATGCACGATACTCTTCCCTTACTTTCTTATTTAATTTTTGTGCATGGATATGTTTAGAATGAGGTCCTACCACTTTTTTATTCAAGCTACACATACAAGTAACTTAATTGATATAGTTATAATCGTACTTTCCTCTTTAAAACTGAGTATTAAAAAGCTAAAACTTCACATATGGTATAAGATTTCTTTCTACCAATTCTGATGATTTGACTAATATTGAGAGAAAAAAAGAAGGATAATCTACTTGGGCCTTCTCTATGACACTTGTTATCTCTGACACCCCTTGAAGAAAGGGCTCAAATAGTCAGGCCATCACTAGAATCACCACTCATCTCTACCCCTAGTCTGTACATTAGTCAGGAGGAAGAAACTTCAATGTGTGTTCTACTCCATCAGATTTCAGAAACGATACAGAAGTGTCACAATGTTCCCCAAAAACACAGTCAGATCAAGATTTGAGGAACACCAGTGTAGGCCAAAAGAAGAGACGATACCTCGGAGGCACATCTGGAATGTATGATAGAACACCATCGATGTAAAAATTTGTTCTAGAAATAAGTGCCCCTTATAGTCATGTGAGTGCCCAGCTGCTGCCTAAACCAGAGTCCTCTGTGCATATCCCAGTCCTTACTGCACTGTGCAGTAGGACACCTGAACAGAAAATTAATAAGGCTTTGGATAACTTGCATGTAAAAGTCCCCACTCATCACAAAATTGAGGTTTAGCTTCTCTGCTATCCTACTCCCATCTTCTTTGTCCTTATAATTGTAGGGAATGATGAGGTAAAGAACAGGAAGAGCCAGCCAATCAACACCTGGCTACAAGCCTGGTGTCACCAGCAGAATTTCAGCATTCTTTTGATCATGGGTTGGTTTACAAACAGCTGACCTGTTGGAAATAAAGGGCACACCTCCAAGGGGAAAAAGGATCTTTGACCAAGAGTTAACAGAGTTCATTAAATTAACTTTAAGCTAGACTTGAAAGCAAAAAGAGGTAAAACTGGGCTCACAAGACATAAGCCAGGAGCCAGCACACTGAGGTTTGAGGGATGTGCTGACACAGTCCTTTGGTCTGCAATCTCAGTGAAGGCAGGGAATGGAGATCTGTGTGGCAGCAAAGACACAAAGGTTTTTGATGCATTAGAAACCACAGAAGTGCATGAGAATGGTGATACAGAAGTTAAGGCTTCTGCTCCCCAAGAAGGTGTTGGGAACAACAGCCCAACTGAAGTGCCTACACACCAACACACACAGCACAAGCAACAGACAGGAGGAGCTGAAAACGACCATGCAGCAGGAAAAGTGCCACCAGTTTCCTGAGACTTTCCAACATGAAAACCAGAGTGCTGCAATGGATGTGTGTACTTTCTTCAAAAAGGATAAGCAAGGAAGGAGGGGCAGCTGAGATGCTTAATGGCTTCTCTACCTCAGTCTTTATTAGTAAGACCAGTTGCTCTCTGGGTACAGAACTTCCTGAGCTGGAAGACAGGGACCAGGAGAAGAATAAAGCCCCCATAATCCATAGGGAAATGATCAGTGACCTGAGAGTTCATTTAGACATACACAAGTCTATGGGGGCAGATGGGATCCAACCCAGGGTACTGAGGGATATTGCAGAAGTGTTCACTGAGACGATTTTCAGCATTTACCAGCAATCCTGGCTAACTTGAGGAGGGGTCCCAGGTGACTGGAGCTGGCAAAAGTGATCCCCACCTGCAAGAAGTGCTGGAAGATCCAAAGAACTACAGGCCTGTCAACCTAACCTCAGTGTCACAGAAGGTCTGCCACAGAGCAGATCATCTTGAGTGCTATCACATGGCCCATGAAGGACAAACAGAGGGTCAAGCTATGTTCTGCTCGAGTAAACCAACCTTCTTCTAAGCTAGAGTGACCCCACTTAGAGGGCAGGGCTGTGGATGCAGTCTACCTGGACAGCAGTAAAACCTTTGGTACCATTTCCCACAGCATTCCCCAGGAGAAAGTAGCTGCTCATGGCTTAGACTGGTGTTCTCTTCACCCAGTAAAACTTTGGTTGGATGTCTAAGGCCATGGAGTGGAGGTGAATGCAATTAAATCCAGCTGTCACAAGTGGTGGTCCCCAAGGCTCAGTATTAGGGCCAGTCCTGTTTAATACCTTTACTCAGATTGCAGATGACAGCAATTTAGACAGGAGTATCAATTTGCTGGAGGACAGCAAGGCTTTTCAGACAGATCTGGACAGGCTGAATCAATGAACCGAGGCCAGCTGTAGGAGGTTCAACAAGGGGAAGGGCCAGGTTCTACTACTGGGTCCCAACCACCCCAGGCAGTGCTACAGGCTAGGAGAAGCATGACTGGAAAGCTTCCCAGTAGAAAAGGACCTGGGGATGGTGGTTGACAGCAGCTGAATGCGAAGCAATGTGTGACCAGATGACCAATGACATCCTGACCTGTATCAGCAATAGTGTGGTCATCAGGGCTACAGAAGTGGTTGTCCCCCTGGACTGGGCACTGCTGAGGCCACACCTTGAGTGGTGTGTTCAGTTCTGGGTCTCTCACTGCAAGAAAGACACTGAGGTGCTGGAGCAAGTCCAGAGACAGAAAATGAGCCAGAGAAGGCTCTGGAGCACAAATCTGGTGAGAAGTGGCTGATGGAGTTGCGATTGTTTAGTCTGGAGAAAAGCCTCAGGGGAGACATTATCACTCTCTACACCCGCCTGAAAGAAGGCTGTAGCAAAGTGGGATCTGATTCTTCTCTAGCAACAAGCAAAAATACAAGAGGGAACTGCCTCAGCTTGGACTAGGGGAGGTTTTGATTGAAAATTAGGAAAGACTTCCCCACCAAGAAGATGATCCAAGTACTGAAAGAGGCTGTCCAGGGGAGTGGTGGAGTCACCAGCCATGGAGGTATTTAAGTGATGTGTAAATGTGGCACTTAGTGACATAAGTTAATGGTGAACTTAATGTTAGGCCAGCAGTTGCACTTGATGATCTTAAAGGTTTTTCTCAATAAGAAAAAGTCAATGGGGAGGCTTCTTATAGTAAAATTGACAGTAACCTCATCCATCTAGAAGGACTTAAAGCATTGCCAGGACATTAGACTATTAGATAAACTAACCTGTATATCCAGAGTCTGTTTCTTTTTTAACTCTTTCCAACGCACTAATATCATAAAGAAGCCCTGGCTGCAGCAATTATCCATACTGATTATGCTGCTTGGGTCTGATGTTCTGCTGCATTTTATAAGCATAAAGAATGAACAACAGTGCTGAAAAAATACGTGCCCTGAGGTTAAAATTGTCTCAGAAGTCCATTCAGATTGTAGTGGGCTTACATCTACTTGAACATATATACTTCTATCACTTTTTTTAAAAATTTCCTGAAATTTAATACTCTTTACATAGTAAAGAGTTCATCAGGGACCTCTGTCTAGGGACAAGATACTAAAAACAGACAGTCTTAGATAGAAACCTGACTTCATATCAATTAAAAAGTAAGCTTAGCAACTGCTTTCAAGTTAAGCAGTTGAACAGTTTTTTAAGTCTTGTCCTGTATCTTTTGCAACTAAAAACATCTGCAGCTGAGAAAGACTATGAGGTGAAGCCCAAGGTCAAAGAGCAGGGCAGTAGCAGACAGATATGAAGTGAGGTCTTGAATTTCCAACCCTTGGACCATCCCCTACTGAAATGGTGAATGCCCTCAATACCTCAGCACATGTCAAATCCATTCTGAATCTTTCTGTATTTTTTATATAAAGAGCGTAGAACGCATTGAAATTCAGTAATTGATCATACAGTGTAGGGAGGGAGGTTGAGACTATTTTTGTATTCTTAAATTGTAAACTTTTACTTTATAGCCACTTGCATCTCCTATTATCAGCATAACAAATAAGAGGATTTTTTTGTCATACATTTCTCATTTTATTTTTCTTGATACTTACCCAGCCTCTTTGTACTAAACACAAGCAATTTTTGTAACTTCAGACTGACTCTATTTTTGCTATATCTTTCTCAGAGATCAGAACTGAACACATTATTCAAGTGATGTTGTACCATTGATCTATATAGCACAATATATTTGTTATAATGCTCACACTACAGTATCATTAGATGCATTTTCAATACGATTTTCTACCCCATCCCTCAACATTGCTTAACATTTTGTTTGCCTTTATGTTTAGTGTAGCTCACTAAAGCAAAGATTTTCACTGAGCTGTCCTCAGTGACATCCAGGCATATTTCCTCTAGGTTATAGTTAATTTAGAACCCAGCAATGTGTATGAGTAGCTCAAATTGTTTTTTTCCAATGTGCACTACGTTTCATCTGTCAGCAATGACTCATTTGTCATTATGCTGCCTGTTAGCTCAGTGAGGTGCCTCAGAAGTCCCTCACAGTTTCTTTTAATCTCTACAAAACTAAGCTGAAGTGAGCTTCTCGCATATCTTACTTTTTAAAATACTCATAACTGTCTTAAATCTTCCTCAAAAAAATTAATGGGGTACATATTCAGAACTTTTAACAGTCAGAAAATATCATATCATTTTTTCTTCATCCTGTTTAATATTTTATAAAAATTTTCTAATAGATTAGAAAAGCACTGTTTTTAAGCATAGAAGTCCTTCGACAGACTTCAGTTCTTAGTAATTTTTTTTTGCTTCCAAATACATTGTGGATGTTTTATTGTAAAACACTTCTTGGTTAGTTTTACTCATTGTTACTGGGAAGTACTTTTTAAAAATATTTGAACACTTATTTTGCCATTGATTTGACAAAAGAGAATAATTAGTAGCAGAACTAGAGCCACAGAGGCAAAATGCTATCTTCAGCCCATAACCTAAGGGGTCTGAATGAGCCTGTAGGTTTCGTTCCCTGACATGAATGAGGAGAAAAAAAACCAAACTGCTGATGTTTACAATACAATACACCTTCTTCCACATGTTTAAAGTCTTTATCCTCGGTGCTCCAGCATATGCAGTATTTTTGCTGGTAAATTAATGTAGTTGGTACTCTTTCACTTGTACTGGCAGGAACTCTTAGGACAGTATGATGCATAAAGCACTTATGCATATCTCTGCAGAACACAGGGACAAATAAATTTCCAGTTGTGCATCAGTACCAAAGGTTTGCAAACCCCTCAGGTGAGGGGATAGTCCAGTTTGACACATTTCTCTCTCAGAATTTTTTTTTCCTTTTTTAAAAAAGAAGAAATTAATAATTTGTCTCTAAACCCTTTTTATGATCTCCATGCTGTCATTTTGATGTTTCTGTTTCAGGAACAAAAAGTAAAGAGGTAAAACTCATAAGTAATATCTTGACACATGTATTCTATTCATTATAACAATTAAATTTACAGAGATAGGGAATATGCTCCTGAGAATAAGCTTCCTGAAGTTTGACTTGGGCTGGAGCCAAAACATTTCAGGTTTAGTACTCAGGAGTATTATTTAGAAGATAAATTGCTTGATATCAGATTTTGGGAAAGGTAGAATTAGCATCAAGTCTTGTTGCACAGCAATTCATTGGAGGGAACATACCCTGCATTACTTCCTCATATTCACAGTAATAATTAAAAAACAAAACAAACCTCTGGCAAAGGGAATTTAGCTTTAATAAAATGTTTTGAAAATGCTGTTAGGGAGTATTCCATTGAAGGAAAAGTGATAAATATTTTTATATTGTAACATTTTGTGGCTTCAGAAAGATTTTGAGCACTCTACAGTCCTAAAAGACTTTCACCATTAAAGCTGATTATTCCTATGAACAGGGGACCACATTATTGATCTTGAACTTTTGAGTGACAAAAACAGTTCTTGAACCACTGTGCAGCAACTCCTCACAAAATACACTCCTGCAGAAAGGATTACACACAACTAAAACTGTTTTTATTGAGAAACAACAGCAGCAAGGAGATACAAACTGCTTATTTTCCCTTTGCTTACTTGGAGACTAAGCTTTTCCAGATGTTGCACTCGTGCTTGTTGCGCTACGTGTGCAGAAATGTGCGCACACACCATTCACATACACACATCCGAACAGGAATTGACTCATAAGTAACAAAAAATTCTTCCTCTTGTCTTGCAAATGCAATTTCCATCATGAGTATGTACACATTATTTTTATGCAACACTGTAAGCAACCATATCAGCTTGTGTTCATCTGCAGATAAAAGAACATGGGTATTATTCCTTGAAACTACACTACAGCACACACACCTACTCTTCAATATTGGGTTGAGCTGTATGTATTGTATCATGTCATTCCCTTCACATTTAGAGTACAACACAAGTTTTAAATTACTTTTAAAAACAAAAACAGATCTAAAATTAATAATAAGCCTGAAGTTGTACAGGAAACCAAAGATGTCACAGAGCAGTCAAAAAGGATGATGCTGAAGTTAAAAAAAGTATCTCAGGAACTACTACTCAAATATATCAACTCCTCACTGCCTATTGCTGGCTTGGACCTAACCTGAAGGGCATCTTTCTTGAGATACACCTCTTTGTGAACAAGGAGTAAAAACATAAGGCAATCTAAATGTATTAATGGGGAGAAAACAGCTGGTGGCAGTGCTTTTTTATTTTTTAGGAAGTGTTTCAACTTGCTTAGAAGGGGAAAAGAATAAACAAATCTTCTCAGAAGCACCACCTGTTTATTTTACTTTTGATTCCCACTTACCTGATTCTTATGAGGCCATTTCGGCATGTTTTAAGAGAATTCTTAAAGCAGCTCTTTTTCTTTTTTTCCTTCGTTTAGTTGTTTACTTTTTTGTTTGGTTGGCTTTTTGTATGCTACTACTGGACAGTGATACTGCATCAATAAGTATGTTCTGAGCCTCTACAATACAATGATGTGATTATGCTTTAGAAATGTGCTGAGTTTTACACCGCCCTTATGGTTCTATTATACAGACTCCATTACTACACACTCTTGCTCCCCAGAATCTGACAATGTAAGAAATCTAAGCTGGTAACAGCCAGAATGAATACATGAAGGAGCAATAAAAAGATTAGATTATTTATATGGCTAAGTATTGTTAATACATATAGAGATAGTAACACTCTCTTTTATTAATTTCATTGTAAACAGTTTCATAAATAAGTGAATTCCAGACAGTCCATTTATCATTAGCATTGCTTCATAAACCACATTAGGTTGCAAGTTGTTTTTTACTTCAATCATGATTGCAAAATTACTACAGTCACATTTTTTTCATGGGGGACAAGAATGGCAGAGGAATGCTCCATTAAGAGACATTTATTTAGTAATAGAAATCCATAGATACCCTATTTCCTACCACAAAATTTTGGAAGAATGAATGCTTATCCAGCAGTTCAAGCAGTTTCTTGATTTCAAAGCCAGTAAAGGCTATTAAAGTAATCTAGCTAATAGCACAATAGACTTCTCGGTGCAAGCATAAATGCCCATTATATCTTCAATTTGTCTTTGCCTTCAGTAATCCTCCAGTAAATCACACTCAAAAATAAATAAATAAATAAATCTTCAAAACCCTGATATTTCATGAATCACTATTAGTTAGCAATCAGGAATGGAGACTGCATTTTCCTTCTGTTTTGATTTTTTTTATTTTTAAGCAAAGCATTGGGTGTTGTTTAGTTTAGCAACAGCTTTAAAATATCTTGTTTCAAGAACAGTCTCCTTCCTTTAAATGTAGGCATTGGCTAATAGGTTTTTACCTTTGAAAATTCAAGTATTTGTAAAACAAAAAAGTGCTATATTAGTTGATGATAAAGTCAAAGGAAAATGTGTTGCCACTTAAAAATACTCAAGTATTTTCCACATTTTTCCTCTTCAGTAACAATATAAACTTTATCAGATCCATTTAGGAAGAGAACTCCTCTGTCTTCTCAGTGAGGAGTTATTCTGGCTGCAAGCATACTGCACATGCTATTGAAAGTGTTTAATAATAGAAGACCATGCACTTTCATGTAATTCATAATTAGAAGATGACTACAACTGCATTATTTAAAATCAAGCCTTTGTTATCAGCACCAGTTTTAGACAGAAGCTGAGAATCATTTGTGAGCTGTGGCAGACCCAGACTGTTCAAAGCAATTGCTGTTCAGCATGAAAGCTGCAATGGAGGTCACAGAACAGGTCAGGAGGAAAGATAGTGTATCGATTTCACACCAGGAATAGAGGCGAAGCCAGGGCCCACTGTTGCTGCATGTGATGTATTTCACTTCAGTTTAAGGCACATTTCATTCCAATTCAAGAGGGGGTGGGGAGCAAAGGGTGAGCGGATTTCACACTGAATCATGATGAATTCTGGACTTGTGTATTCCAGTAAATATCTCCTTCCTGACATTAAGTATTTCTATAGCAGACTGAATACAATGGAAATTAGACTGCAATCAGATAGCAGAAGAGGACTCCTAGGGGGAAAAAACCCAATAAAACAAAACCAAAACACAACCCCAAAGAAAACCTGCCACCAAGATCTATATAATATTAGTTCTACTGCCTCCCAGATTAGTACATATAAATCTTGTCTCAAACCCAGAAAACTGTTACAGATGAAGTCCACTAAAGAAACTGTACTTTGTTCCAATATTCATGCTGCTGCAGACAACTTTATATGATATCCTAGTATTTTATTAAAACATCGTTAAGTCACATAAACCTGAGCCAAAAGGCTTCAAAAACTAAAGGACAGAAAGTCTGTTCACACAAACCTCCTAGCTATGCACACACAAAGGCACGCTCACTGCAAAGAGAATAAAATCCCTGAAAAAAATATTTTAGATATATCAGTATAATAAACATACTAAAAAGTGGTGGATAATTGTATTTTATTTTCATTTTATATGGTAATATAAACTGATATTCCAAATGACCCCGATAACTCCAGCAAAGGATATTAGCAACTATCCCTATCTTTATAAGTGTTGATAATTATTCATACTTCATTGCCTAGCAATAATGGCCAACTTCTGCTCCAACTTCTTTAATAAATAAATAAATAGAAAATAAAAACATCCGTTCTAATGAGGAAAGCATTAACTGCAACTAGATGGATATCTCTCAAGTTACTTGGGTAACTGTCAATTTTTTTTTCCAACACTGAGAAACTTAATTTCCAGTACTTTTTCCCAGTTTGCTGTAAAATTGTCAACGTTTAAACTGTTTAGCTTCCATACAGGGTAATGGTCAAATGCTAAGACTTTTATGGATAAAGTGCTCCCTCCCTCCCCTGATCTTTGCATATTTTGTTCACTGAAAAACTGCTCCTCTTTTTAAACGCTGACTCTGCTCTTCTGCTTGTGACAATATTTTACAACTTTTCTAGATCTTTATATTGGCTCCATAACACCAGCAAAATAGCCAGACCCATTTCAGAACAAAAAAGGACTATATTTGAGACTGCACAGAGATTTCCTATTAAATTATTTATATTAGTTCACTTCCACGTCATTATTTCTTTTTCAACTGTTCTAAGGCATCAATGTCAACTTCTTGAACCCTCTCATGAAAGCTTTGCTGTCATCGGGGTCTATTTCAGCATCCTTAATTCTGCATAAGGAATCAGTTACCCAGCAAGTTTCCAATCACAAAGGGCCAGATGTTCCTCTCTGCTACATGCTGGAGCTGGCCAGACGGGCCCCTCACTAAGACTGAAGAGGGCAAAAGGTGGCTGTGCAGAGAGAGAGGGAGAGGGAGAGACAGAGGGAGTGTGTGTGTGTGTGTGCGCGCTACTGGCCTGCCACAAAACAGCTGAGGCTGTGGTGCACAGAAAGAGAAAAAAATTCAAACAGTGGAAATTGGTAACAAACGGAAGTGATGGTAGCAATCAGGTACCACATGATCCACAAGGAAACATCATTAACTTACACTGTGAAATTCTCTAAGTGTTATCACTTCTAAATCATTCGTCAACTTTGATGACTCTGTGCTGTAGAAATGTATAGAAAGCTCAGTGCTGTACTATATAAATATATAGAAATGTGCCACAGGCTTGAGTGAGGCTTCAGTGGATTAGCACCTGCTGGCTACAGACAAAGTCAAAAGCCACTAATGCTATTGATTTACAGACTCCTGCTGACACCAAGCATCACGAGATTCCTCCTCCTCTGATATGCAGTGTATGGTTAAACTGCCTGTGATGGCTCCTCTCAGGAACATCCAAAAGCATTCTGGTGCTGACGACTGCTTCCTAAAGACTATAAAGAGTAGAGTAGCTGCAGACAGTTTCATGAGCAAAGACCAAGAGAACAGACATCTCTCTTCATGGTGCTGATATCCAGAATTAACTCTTCCCATTAAGAAGGGACAATGCTAGCATTGAGATCTATCTCACACTTGTTACTGGACTTCAGATCATGCCAGCAGCCAAAATAGTCATTTTTCCATTTACAGTTGGACAGACAATTGCTATTTTTTAATGGACAAGGATCTTACCAAGAGAATAAACCATTAAGACCACTGTACACTAAGCCATTCTAACAAGCAGTTTGAAAACGGTCTGCAAGCCACCCACATGGAAGAGAACATAAATCCCAAGTAGTTACCCAAAACACTGTAATTCACTGTAGTGCACAGTGATTGCCAGGCAAAATTTCAACTCCAAGCCTAATCTGAAATTCAGCACACTGAAATATCAGTGGCATTAGTCCCCCCTGTTTTATACACCCTCACATTGCCCCTGAGGGTTAACACGGCAGTTTTGTTTATCTGGGACACAGCTGACATCCAGGAAAAAGGGTGTACACCTGTGGGACTTGCTTTCATTACAGTTCAAGTTAAGCCCAAGGCTTGCACATGCCACTGAAAGGTTTGTGCCATGCGCTGCTGCTGATACTCCTTGCTCAGGATAGAATCCGTCAGGTGACGCACCCTGCGGTGGGGGCTCCTCAGAGCACAGCACCAAAAGCTGTCCCAGGTACACCCACACGCTCCATGGCTGGGGAAACGTGGCAGGAGCACCAATTGTACCATCAGCTGCAATGGTTATTGTGGCTCTGGGCTGCAGAAGCTGCTGCATTCTGCCAAATTTCTAGATGCTGAATTCTTCAGTATGGGCACAGTATTCTATCATTCCTACAAAGTCCTCCGTTACCTCATTAACTTAAGTGACCTGTGCTATCAAAAAGAAGTTCACAAAAAATTCAAAGAAATGGGAAATCTGAGCATTTTCTTTTTCCTCTTCAAGAGTGTGAGGAATGGGAATGAGAAAGAAGAGAGAAAACCAAAGGGGCTTGGGTTAAGTTCAATTAGCAGTAGAGCATACTCTGGAAAGGTGTGTGCATAAAATACAGGCCTCAGGGAATAACAGTGGTAAATAGACAAATTAAACTTCAAGAGTCTTTCTAACCTCTCGTATATATAATTTTTTTTTAATATTTACTGAGCGTAAAAAGATCAGCCTTAGACACTTGCAATGAACATGATAAATGGTCATATTTCATACGTGTTAATTAATACTAACCTCTCTCTGGATAGTGGAAAAAAAAAAGTAATGCAAGAAAATCCATACAGACCCCACGACAAAAAAAACCTAAAGTGTTTTCAGACACAATATACATGCTTTTAAGCAAAGTGAGCCTGGCAGGTGGGTGTGCTCCAAGTAAACCGCACCACCATTTACTTTCTATATGGAAACAACAACCTGAAAAAATGATACTCAATCAAGTGCAAAGCATTAAATTGCATCTTCTACTTGTTAGATGCTTTTACCAAAACATTCAGCCACTTCAGCAACAATCTCATCCAAACTACAATATTTGGAGTAAATGGTGTGAATAGAAACTTTCAGTTCTACACTAAGCATTTTCACAGATTGACCTAAAACACAGTGAGCTTCTGCACAGTCGACTTAATCCCTAGCCAAGAAGTAAATGTGCTAGAAGCATCCTTTACAACACTGTATATTAATCCACACCATTTTTGCTTGTGTTTTGTGTGGTGGTTTGTTTTTTAAAACGAGGATACCAACACCCAACATATCTCAGTTATACAAAAATATGTCATCCAGTTCTTTTGAGAATGAAAGAATTCCCCTCAATGCCATAAACAATAAATATTTTTTTGGAAACGTCCACAGATAATTTTTTTCTACTAACCATTTGCCAAAGCAAGAAAATGTCCAAAGATAACACTTTGAACCCTCACAAGTGTTACACATCCAAAAGAATGGCAAAAATCAGTTTTGGTTTATTTAATTACTTTTTTCAGCTTTACTGGGGTCTGTTTCTTTTCCACTACCTAGCCATAAACTTGTTGAAATGTCAAAACTGAACTAAACATACTAAAACCCCCACAAACTCCCACCCAAAGCACCCTCCACCTTAGATCCACCTGTCAGAAACCCAAATCCTGGAAAGAGCTCTGCAGCCTGACAGTTTGAACTTTCTGCGGAGGATCACTTAAGGCTACATGTAATTAACCATAATTGCATGTTATCTTTCTCTGTTTAAGAAGGGTATCTTAATAATAATTTATTTGCACGATAATGAATAAACTTCTGAGAATTCCACCAAGTACAAGTAGCAAGACTTGGTTCAGAACCAATATCAGAGCAACTCATCACAATGTTGGAATTGCTATCTGCTTGCTTAAGGATGACTAAAAATGAACTAGTATTCTGTTAGAGCAAAACACTCATGGACTTTATGTCTCAGAAAAAGGACTGCATGATAATGAATACTTCTGGTATTGTCATTTATTGAAAGCATAGAGAGTACTATTAGTCCTTCCAATTCTGAGGGAATGAACACTTTAATAATGCGTAATTCAAGGATGAGAAGGTTGTGAACAATGGTTTTGAACAGATATTTTAGGTCTTCTAGTTTAGAAAAAAATTCAAAACAAAACGCTTTTTGTGATCCCTTGGCAAAAGGAGAAAAAAAAGCAAAGAAAAATCTGAAAGGCAAGCAGTGTACTTTTTTATGTAATATTAAGGAAAACAATGCTGTTTAAAAGAAAAAAGCAGCATGTCTTTCACATTTTATGTCCTAAGTAGGTTTAAGTACTGCCTATTACTTGTCAAGAATTCAATAGCAAATAGAAACTTTCCAGGTTGACGTGCTGGGGCAGACGAAGGTCATTCTTTAAAGCATTTTCTCCCCTGAGAGGAAAACCTGGAAGGATGCTGTTTGAGCAATTTATACCAGGCACAGCAAGTCATTAGATGTCTGTGCTGCAAGTCTGCCATGATCCCAATTGCACAGCCATATGTGCTTACCATGGTGGGAACCAGCTCCAAAAGCCAGTACGTCAAAGGAGCTCGGAGATGTGCTGAGCAGATATAGGCACTGTAAATCTTACACAGAACAGAAAGGCAGCAGCAAAGGTGCACTGCAGAGATGAACAGCACACATTATTTTTCAAAAAAGAAAATTTTCAATTTTGGAGGGGAACATGATTGTGGAGGGAGGGAGGGGAAAAAAAAAGCAATTTGCAGGTAGGAGAACATTCTTTCTGGTTAGTGTTTTTATGAGAATTTTTTTCCTGATTCAGTTTGACTTCAAAACAAAAATTATACAGTAAGGAATCCCAAAGTATCTGTGAGTAACTATTATAACCCTTAATTTCAGAGTCAAGGGACTTCTAAATAGCCAAAACAATACAATTCCTGACCTGTAGTTTGTAAAGACTTAAACTCAGCATTTTTGGAAAACCCAGCCTTCCAGGAAGAATACATGAGCTTTCAAGTAACTCCTCTTTCCCAGAGAAGGTTACAAAATGATGGAAAGATGTCTAGCTTTCAGTTATAGCAAGCAATACACAATACAGATTTGCTCATATAGAACATGACTTTATCCCATTTATATGAGCAGAATTTCAAGTCTAATACAGACCTACACATCTAAAGAGGAACATAAATGAATCTATTAAGTACTGATATTACTTCTGATATGCACACAACATGTAGCACTACCTAATGTTTGATCTTCACTGTAGATTTGAAATCACACAAAACCAAAAGTGTTTTACCCATCAGGAACAGCATATGGACTATCCTACTCCTCCTCCTCTCAGGGCTTTTATAATCCAAGTTGACACACGTTCCTCTACTTGCTATCCCCAAGGACAGCCCTGTCTTGAATATCTCAGCCAAGGCAGAGATTTCCCTTCTTATGGACTGCTTTACTGGCCTGTTCAGAGTCCTTCCTACACCTCTAAGCCATACAAAAGTAGAGTTAATCCTCAAGTTTTTGACCAATTTTATGCTCCCCAAACTTGTGGAATGGTTTTGTGTTTGTAGGCTCAGTGTGTCTGAAAAAGAAAAAGCTCAGGAACAGAATTGTATGCATATACATCATTTTTCACTCTCAGGCTTTATTACAGGATCTCTACATTTATATACAAGCACAATATAAGTGACTTAATATTTTATGGCCTCCTCAAAATACTTTCCTGTAACATCTGAATTTGTCCCTTTAGCTTAGGGAGCTATGTGAACAAATTTAATATACTCTAAGGACATTCTGCATTTCTTGTAAATCTGCATATCCCAGTTCTCTCGTATTTCTAACATTGGGAAATTCATCAAGTTAAAATTCTATAGGAAAAAAAAAACACTTTAAAAGAGGAAATTAAGCTACCACATTCACTAAAACAAGCAAAAGTAGAAAAACCTAGCAAAACCACCATCATTAGCTTCATGCTATCCAATTAGCTTCTGCAATAGCCTGTATTAGACAAGATATGTGCTATCGTATTTTAAAGGAGGGCAGAGACATGCTCAATCTTGCTGTTTCTTAACTTTCTTGAGAATTATTTAGTCAAACAAAAAAGCATTTCTGTATTCTACATTTATTTGTCTCAGCCATAAAATCTCAAATATAACACATATCAGGCCTAGAAACCAGTTTCCATTTACATCGAACATCAGCTCTCTATATAACTTTACATTCTTCTCTCAATAGGAAAGTATGAATGCTTTTGTCCACACGAAGATTATCCAATTACCTCTCTAACATCAAAGGGTCTTAAAATGAACTATATATGCAACCAGTTCAAACCTTAGGACACACACAAAGGAGACAAAAGTACTGAAAACAAGGGAGATTCTAACATACACATGAGCATTAAAGTACTGTATTAAATTTCTGACAGAAAATTGCCTTTAAAAACCTACTGCATTTATATAGCTATATTCTTGTTCTCTATGCATGGCAAGAGTCCCACCGAAATCAACATCAAAACACATATGCATTAAATAAGGACCCACATCAGTCATCATTTTGTTAAAACAGAGAATTTACACCATATTCCTAACAACATGTCATTCAGAGGTTCTTACTTGAAAAAAACCTGAGAGCCCACCAGCACATAACCAACTTATCTCAACTTCCTCATGAAATGTATTTCATTTTTCTCTTTTTTCCTAAGCACACTCATGACCAGAAAGTAAGGTCTTTGGCATATTTATTATGAGATGTCTACACATATAGAAGCAGTATGTATGCATATACACACATGCACCTTTAAAGCATTATCATGAGGCTTCCCTTCCAGTATTATTAGCAGCTGCTTGCATATATGCAACTTCTTGTCCAGAGTGACAGCTGTATTTTCGCCTGTTTTGACATTGAGTCTGATCTGGGTGAATAGCTCATATCCATTAAAGTGCTATTACAACACTGAACGACTGCCAAAATACTTCCTGATCAATTTTAAAAGCCAGCTAGCTGTCATCATGTAATCGCAACAGCAGAAAACAAATCTTTGGGGAATAAAACAAGATTTTAAAACATTTTTTAAAAGCAGGGTATTAAGTCTAAAACCTCCAAACTATTTAAATAAAAATCACAAGCTGCAGCAACATCTAGGTAAAAATCTCTGCGCTTTGAAAACCCATATACTCATTACTGACAAGCATTCTAACGTAGTCTCTAAATCTACCATTTCAACAATCTCTGCAGATTGAACCCCTGCCATTACATAACTTAATAAAGCAGCACTGAAAACAATCACCACAGAGTGTGATTGTGCTCACCATTAAATTTAGTTTTATAAAATTTAAAACTGAATTCAATCATCTTTGTGCCTTTGCTTGAATGACGGAAAACCAATGTGCTGGTTCAACTCCTTACTTCTGAATAGCTTTATATTTTAACATATGCATATTTTTAAGTTTCAGTACAAACATTATTTCAGACTTTCATTTATCAAGCGTACTTGAAAGGCTATACAATTCAGAGACAGTTAAGACCACTTGAAGAGAAGGCACAGTTGGCACAAATTTGGCACAGCTTCCAGAGATCCTGAGCAGTGCTGTATTTGTAATACAGCACATTAAAAAACATCAAAAAAGGATTGTAAGAAGTTACATTTTATATATGAAAGATGGCTAGCAAGACAAGTGTGCAATGCCCACACAGATAATCTGTTTAATTTCTCCTTACTGCACTGTTTTCTCCCCAACTCAGCACAGTGTGCCAATTGGATGTGGTCAGTCTGTTTTGATTAGTGAAACAAAATATTGCTGCATCAAAATATACATGTATGAAACTAGCTCAAAGAAGCAGACCTACCATCTTCTCTATGAATACCCATGCTAGCTCAAAAATGAAACTGTGCACTTGCCATTAGAAATACACCATGAAGTAGAAGTTCTTTGAAGAGCTTCTTCTGTAGCTCTACTCAAGCAGAAGTATCAAACAGCCAAAAAAAAAAAAACAAAAACAACCCAACAACCAAAAAAACCCCACTAAAACTGTACTAGGTAGTACTGTCAACACAGTTTTACACCAAAATAACCGAGTAACAAAGAGGTACGCGCTTTCCGTTCTAGTACTCAGATAATTGAACTATGTTTATAAAGGTATAAAACCTAATTAGAAAGATAATTGCCTTACTGCCTGCCAAAAATAATGTTATTTGACACTTTACAGTATAATAATAATTAAGAATTTTTGAAATTGTTATTCTAGCCAGGGTGTTCATGACAAGAAACCTCTCTCTACATAAAATGAGAAACTAGAGGATTAGAGAGGGTTCTGCAAGCACAGGTACAATGTATTTTATCAAAGAGTGACAATTCAGATGTGAAAATGCTGAAGGTGCTTGTGCAGAACACATATCGTAAGACTTTACTGGTTTTGGCAGCATGTCAAAAAATACAAACTGCATATGAAGGAACAGTGACTCCTGGATTTAAGGGACAACAAACACATTTTCAGAGAAGCTACAGTGATGACATGCTAACAATTTAATAAAAGGAATCCCTCTACCTTAGGTTTTGGTTCAACCCCTACAAAGTAGACAGAATCTAAGTAAATAATTTCAAACTCATTAAAATAAAAATATAAATACAGGGACTTGTTCAGATGTACACTTATATTCAACCACATTTGTTTTGTATACTGCAAAGATTTAGTCTTAAAACAAATTTGTAGGTTTCTCTTCCTTGCCCTAGGTCAAGGAAGAGATCAAACATGAAGTATTAACATTATGTCAACTCCACATGAGTATGGCTGTATTTTCATTCATGGCTTAGACATTTTAGTAGAGAGGATCCTAATTTCCAAGTAGATCCTCTAACTTTTTTTGAGAATAGTAGTAGCCTAAAGCCAGTTAATAACATTTTTATGACAAGTACCTAGAACATTTATGTCAGTTTAGAAAAACCCAACATATTATTGTATTATATATCCTTAAAAGATCTATAACCAACTTAAAAATTTACAGCATTTATAGGTCTGTCTTTATTATTAAAACATGTTTTAAAGTTTAGCTTAGGAGGATAACATGTTGATTAACTGTTGATAATTCTGGATAGTAGCACTAGTGATGAGTAGCAGCTGCATTAATAACTACAGTGGGGAAGGACTATTGGGAATCTGCATGTTTGCAAAAGGATTCTGAACTGCTAATATGTACAGATTGCTACAAAATCCAGTGCATGAAAATATACATTGGCGTCTAACCTGACATCAATAATGCTGACTATTAAAAACATAATCAGTATGATTTTTCCATGGTTTAAATGTTCTCAAGATCTTATTCTGTTATTAATAAAATTCTTATAGTATCAAAATTATCATGGGTTTTCTGTCAATATGGTTGTACACTAGAAAGAAGATATCAAAAACTGACTTAGGCATCACATCAAGCAAAGCCACTTATCAGCCAGGATGGTCCAACTAAATCGTAGAAGAGCTGAAACTCAGCATAAACTGGCTAAGTCAACTAGTTAGCATTTATCCATTTACTATTTAGGAAGGAAGGCATGGAACACATCACAATGAACATCCCACTCCCAAACTGGCAGGTTCCCCAAAATAGACTGGCATATTGCCACAATGTTTAATCTCAGCAGGAAAACACAACAGGAGGAACACTACAAAAGACCAGAACAGGAAGGAGGGACAACAGGAGTCTACAACCCTGCTCTTCTGTGATATTTCCAGAGGAAGGAGGTCATCATTTAAGAGACACCCAAGTCACATGAGAGTGACTCTAAAGAAAAAAATATTAAAAAAAGACAATGAGCCTTCTCTCCATAAACACACATTCACGTTCCAGCACACAGGAATGAAGGGTGATATTTGACTCATGATGCCAAGAACTGTCATAATAGTATTTGATACAAGTACGAAGTTACTATTAAACTAATTTTAGAGGTATTATAAAGAGTATGAGTCTCACATATTTATTGCCATCTGCCACAAGTGATTACAGTACTAAGCGTACAAAACAATTATTGGAAACCTATCTGAACGACCGGCTTAGCAATTCCATTGTTCGGAAAGCTGCGTGATGTAACACCCATCCTGCTCACACAGGTATTGATTATGCACATACAGCACGGTATAATATAGCTAGCATAGTATTAACAATGACAGTAAAGAGGACTTTGCTTTTTACATAGTGGTGCAGGAGAAGTTCCTTATTACATCAAAACCTCAAGCCAAAAGAACACAGCAGAGAAATAGATGCAATTCTGCAGCAGTTTGGCTAACGGTCATTATAAATACTACATCAAGCTTCATGCCAATTTTATTTTTTCTTTACTAAAATGAGCTTGTCACACTGTTCATGAGGGAGATAGCTGAGCCTCGGACTGCAAGTAAATACACCAACACTAAAACCTCTTCCAGATGTGCAACTGCTCTCTGCAGCACAGAGATATTTCTTAGCCTTTAAGCAATATGGATATGAACTACTAACTGAATAGAGTAACTGTCATATGATAATTTACCAGGCTGGGGAAAAAAAGTCAGTGGAGAGTCAGGGGACTGAGTATCCTACCAGGGATCTTTCACCCTTTGACTTTCTAGTTTACAATCTGATTGTTCTGGAATGCTGACCTACTTGTCAGCTTTATAGGATCTGTGCCTTGGGTCTTCATCATGGAGATGCACAGCACAAAGATATGACCTCCATTTCCTCCCTCAACATCCTTGTCTCTGACTCATAACTACATAGTATCCATCATCTCAATATTACCGGCTTCCAGGGCAATTCTGTCCTCCCAGTTTGGAACAAAGGCCCACCTTTCCCTGCAGTGCTCTTCCCTTAGTTATTTTCCTCCTGATTCAATCAGCTCACAGGGCATTGCTTCAGCTAAAGACAGACTGGGAAGACAGAGACACAGCACAGCTGATGGAGCACCCAGCTGCTATCACAAATTGATATCAGGAATCACAACAGCACCACACAGTTTTTGGTTTCTTAGAACAATGTATTTTAAAATTAAGCTTTTATGGAAGTAGTAGTGACTACTGTAACTCACCCCTGTTATTACACAGGAAAAAGTCTCCACCCATCACTGTTTTACTAACAAGGACCATGTAAAAGTCTGACATACAACTGCACTTTCATTTTTGGGTATCATTCACAGGAAACTTGGCTTCTTTTTTTCTTGGGATGTCATTTATAATATATAAGAGAAAGAAAGAAAGAAAAGTTGGATAGCAAGTAAAAATTGAATAGCTTCAAGTCTGGTTTTGTATTTCTGTACAGAACTTGGCATATTTTTTTCCATTCTTCCAGTTCTTTTTTCAGCAAGAGAGAGAGATATTGGCCAAGACACCAAACTGGACCAATATCATTCTGTGTATGAATCATCTCACTAAAAATGCCTTAACTTACCTATCACTCCAAATGCATATAACTGATCAGCACCCACAGAGCATCATTCTAATATATTAGGAAAGAGGATATGATTGTAAATAGCTGGTAACACTAACCTCCCCAGAAGGCAGAAAAACGTGTTCACTAGCAACCTGAAAAAGTACAGCTAACTATTTTAGCTAATCAGCTATGTATGTAAGGAGATACAGGAGTGGGTGGGTGGGTAAAGAGAGCACCTAGCACTTCATATTGGAAGACAGAAATTGAGTTATATCTTTTTTTCTCTGCTCTGAGAATTTAAGGTATTTGCATGGATACTTCAGAAACTCTATAAAGCAACGTGTCACTAATTCTTGCCTCAACATCACTAACAATCACCTGAGGAAAATAAAAAACCAAAACGAGTAGAGCTAATTCCTACTTCAACACCACAAAAAGGCAAAACACGTCTATGGACTTCATGTCAGGTGAGGCAGGAGGTGTGCGTGGGGCAGGGGTGGTAACACAGGTCAGACAAACCAAATATGCACACCTCTTCATGAAGGCTGTCCTCTGCATGTTTCACATAAACACTCTGGATACCTTCAATCATATAACATTCAAAATGGTTCAACATCGCTTATAAAAGAATCTAGTAGTAAATTACCACTGCATTTATTTCAGCGCTCCTTTTATTGAGTCAGGTGTGGGCGAGCTTGTTGTTTCAACATGCCAAAGTTATCAGCAGCGAGGATTACCATGAGTATCAAGAGAGCATGGAGTGGGTGTTGACACTCAGAACAAGAACTGTTAACACTTCAAAAGCACATCATGAAGCAATGGGACTGCAAAAAGTCCCTGCCCTCACAGCTCTCTGAACTTCAACACCTGAATTTAGCAGCTTAGCAAAGCAAGTCTAGATGACAATAGGTGTTACACTCAAAACTAAGTAATCAAAATTGGGTGCATAAATCCTTTACAAACTACCCAAAGCAATCTATTTGACAATGTCTCTTTATCTACTATGCCCTCTAATTTCCAAGTTACAAATGGTTGAGTTTATTACAAGTTGGAGTGCTTGTCAGCACTAAAAGAAATAAAAATCAGAGAAAGAACACTGTCATTCCAAGCCATCCTATCCATTAAAGATGTATCCTTGTTATAAATAAAGTTATGTATGTACAGAATTAAAATTTTGCAATAACTTATTTACTTTGAGAAAAAATTCTCTATTTTATACATTTTATAGGAGATATTTTTTGTCTCCAAAATATTACATGTTTGAAGATCTAACATTCACTGTTATTATCGATAAAAGCATAGTGAAGTTTAGCCATACAGAGCTGCCATTCTGCTACGCAGATGAAGAATATTTGTAGTGAATAAATAGAACTATTAATGAACTGTCAGTCCATTCATAATAAAAATAATATGTTAACTGTGCACTCATAGCTTCAGACCAGACTATTTTCCATATCTTGTTTGTATCCTCCTAACTAACTAATTCTTTAACCATACCAAACCATGTATCAGTTGCTTCTGAACAATCTTCTACAAAACTGAACTAGAAATGGAGCCAGACCAATGCTTACACAAGAAATGCAGCTTATTACATTTGTTGCACTTCAAATAAATATTGATTTCAATCTCGGAATGCTATGAAAGGGCTTGCATCAATTACACAGTACATCACAGTCATGATGCAAGTTACCTAATTCCAGTGATGCACACAGCAAATCAATCATTCACATCCACACAGCTTGGTGAACCAGAGCCACCACTGCTTACCTTTATCTGAACTTTTAAATACTGCATTCATTTTGGAGTGGCATTATAAAGGAAAAGGTTTACAATGAAAAAAATATCAGCTAATCTGCCAAAAAACCTGCAGTAATTATAATTACCTCTATTCATGTCATGTGTGTTTTAATACATACACAAATGAGTAAAAGAGCCCTTAATGACAACAACATTATGAGGGGAGGTTTCCCTTTTGCATTATCTATGTATTCAACACAAAATTATTAGGCTATTGTGATAAAGCAGCTAGAGTACAATGACTTTCCTTTAATCACTAATTAAAATGCTGATTGCCTGTTGAGTGAGACGTGCAGTTATGGTCAAACACCAAGTCCCATTGTGTGATAACAGCTTGGGCTGGCCTTACAACTGGGTGGGGTTGAATCACTGCTAAGTAAACAAACCCTCTATGGCTGAAAAACACAATCCCTTCAGCTCAATAAAATCCTTAAGTAACTTTTAATTTTACAGCCTTAGACAAGCTAATATTGCAGAGCACAAAAGTTCAGAGATAAAGAGACCTACCGGGTGCTGGTATAAACAAGCAATTACACAGATTGTAGAAGAGCAATACTGAGTCTGTATGAATTAATTTATTCTGTGTACAAGCTGAGGTGGAAATTAATTTCATGGGGCCAAATTCAAAGGACCACTGGGACATTATTGGCTTCATCTATTCGACTTCTGAAGTACACTCAAATTGCACCTCTGCAATCCCACTGATAGCACCCCAATGCCATTTAGTGGGGTTTCACAGATATAGTCAGGAGAACCCACACACTCATATTTCCCTTACATACTTGATTTATTGCAAAATACATCAAGTAAAATAAGACCCATTTATCTACAGTCATGTATTTCATGCAATCATTTTAAATGGCAGTAAAAAAAAAAGTCCGCAAAATACCACTGTTCACATTGGAGGACATGAGAAAAATCAGCAACACTGTACTTATCATTTACAAAAAAAAAGATAGAATTATTTTTCAAGAGACAGTAAATACTTTCTAGTTAAAACTAAAATAACATAAAAGCTGATTCTACTACTATGAGCTTAATTTCATGAGCTACCCAAGTTGCAGTGCAGCATTTAGCATTTTCTGGAATAAGGGGAAACCTCCACTTTCTTCTAAATATTGCCTGTTGATATTTTAAGAAATCAATTTAATCCATAAAGTTAACATGGCATAGAGGAAACAAACACATTTTTCAGAAGTAAATTCTTTCCTTTAAAAGGCCATTGGCTACTAATTTCAACCTCCAGCACATAAGAACAAATTTGCTTTCTTCCAGTTCAACAGGTTTATTCTCTTAACAGAACAAATAATAATGAGCTGTTTAATGGACTAACCTTTATCACATTTCAAATAATCACATAAATTTTGGTGTATTTTTTCTGTGTTTGTTAAAATACACAATAAAAGCAATTATCTAGGCATATTTTTATTATAGCTATACATGTATACTCATATTACACATCATTTGAAGTTACTATTACAGAAACCTCAAATTAATTGTGTCTTACAATTACTTTTATATGTGCACAACACCACAAGGACAGAAAGAATTATTTTAATTCTGTAGTTGCAAATAATCTCTTCCCCCTTTCCCTGGTCACTTTTCCACCTTTTATATATATATAGACATACACAATCAGTTCAACTTCCTCACCAGAATAACAATATTTAAACAAAAAAATAAAAACCTTGACCACATCACAACTCTTCACTTGCTGCTACATTTCTCCTCTTTACTTGTAAGAAAATTCAGTTCACCTCTCTAGCAGTAAAACCAGCATCACTCACACTTTTAATATTTTTATTCTTTTTCTCTCATTTGTCTGTAGAATACGAACTTAAAATAATTCATGTTCTCGTAAAAATGCAAACTGTAGAAAAATATTTGCTTTTTGCATTTTTTCCTTCCCTTTTGCTTGAACACATCTGAAACCAAATTATTTTTTTTTTGTCTATATGCAGCTGCTATTTATATAATAAATCATCTCACAGAGGAAGAAAAAGTCCGTGTTCAGGGTTTGTAAGGCAGATACAAGAGGCACAGGTGCACAGGGATCTCTGCTTCCCTACTGCTGCTGCACAGAGAGGCCAGTGAACATGCTACATCTTGCAGAGTGTCAGCACTACAAATACAGAAGTGAATGTGTCAGACTGTCTCCACACCCTAGGACTATTATTACCAATTGCAACCGATGGCATGCTTCACTTCATTCTTTCATGTTCAAATAAATACAACTTACAGCTCTTCTTTTACACTCTTGTGTTACAAGACCAGTGTCAGGAAACTACAGCTGACGTAAGAGCCAGGATTCAGCCTGATGAGAGCAAAATCCACCAGTTACCCAAGGCAATGGCTCTGCTCTCGCTGCCTCTGCTGAGCCACACAGCCTGTATCAGTGTGGCTCTATGTAATTAAAGATACAGCAGAACAACACCAAAACCTGCTGTATGGAAAAGTGTCCAAATATTGTTGTTTCTACCAAAAGTTTAGAAAGAAGTTCTGTTTCTAGATTTCTGTAGACCCTTTAGTGATCTAGCCAGCGCAGAAAGCACTGCTATAGCAAAAGGACCATGAAAATTCTGGAAAAAGGGTAAATTCTGATGACAGCTATTAGCAGAAGTCCTCCAGAATGATAGATAAAATAGCTCAGGCCCTAATCTTCCATGACGACATACATAATTCTCTGAATCCCTGCCTATGTTTTTCAGCCTTTGCAGAAGGAGTTGGAGGTGGCATCCACGTGTGAGACTAGATTCTAGAGGCATGAAATCTATGAGATTTTACTTTATAAGCATTCAACACATTCATATCAAAATATCTTTCAGAGGGTAACGGTTTCCCAACTGCTGAACAAATACAGATTGAAGGCAGTGACCCATCTTTCCAGACAGAACTATTGCAGCTTTCATTTGATCACTGTTACTTAGCTGTCATCAAAAAGTTCTCTTACTGCGTGTAATACTTGGGTGGCTTGGCAAATATAAAATTTGATTTTTACTATTGATTATTGAACATTTCACTTATTAAAAAACACATCTTTCTTATATAAAAGGGAGTTGACTTTATACACCAACAGCTTTAAACCTCCGTGGTTTAAAACTAAACTTACACAGGTATCTACTAACACTTGTAAGAACTTGCTACCTTTGCCACCTATGACATCCATCTAGCTTTGGCATATGTAGGCATACAAATAACTAAAGTTTAAGCAAATACACACGGATTCTCCATTGATATACAGAAACATTATATTGTAGTTGCAAAAGACCACTTAAGATGATTATTCATGTGTGGAAAACTAGCATCCATTTAACTGGAAACAAGAAAGACCACTAGGATGAACACATGCATCATTGGAAAGTCCTCCTAAAACCTGATTGTATTAAGCCATAGAACTGCCTGACTGGTAGGTGGCAGGAACCCACTAGCTTTTGACAATTACAACAGAACAAAACAGACTAGAAAACACACTTTGGAGATTCACTGTATATAAGCAGAAAGATTAGATGATCCAACTGATTGTTGGAATTCCATGATTCATTATCCTGAGCTTTATTTAATCTTTTCCAAAGCCTCACACAGTACTAAACCAGAGAACCAGTTCATACTGAACAGAAAATACTTTGGATTCAGTCCCAAAGACCTTTATGAATGTTCACTTTTTCACAAATCAAAACCTGTTCTGTTTGTATCGACTCTAAATACAGCATTTCATAAGACAAATATTATATACAAATAAGAACATATCAGAAGACATGTATGTTCTGACAAAACAGAGGAACAGAAAACCTTCAGATGCAAGAGCAGCCTTTTGGACTTTATCCCAATCATAGAAAATAAGGGAAACAAATAGCAGGATTCTCTAGCATCATATCCCAAGGCACCTTGTGCCATAATTTGAAGAGAAGTCATACAGACTTCTGCTTTATGAAAAAAAAACAAAAACAAAACCCAAAAAAACCCACCAAGCTCACACAAACCAACTAAATAAAAACCCAACCACATATATGAAAGCCCAAACCCCTCTAATACACACCGAGTTCACATTTACATGTCACGCTGATGCCACAGTACATATACATAAAGAAAATGTGATTACTGCATCAACATTATAATGTTGATATGAAGATTTCATACTTGTGAAGTATTAGGAACAGAATTAGCATTTATGAGTAGGTTTCATGTCAGTACATAGTTTAATTCTTACTTTATTAGCTGTTGAAAAGCATAGATATGCACACTAGTATTTTCTTTTTATGAAAGGAATGTTTTCAATCAATAAAATGAGACAGTTTTAGATGGTACTTATTACATGGACTGGGAAGTATTTCTACAGCAGTTCAAGAAGCTGTTGCCATTACTTGTACTCAAAAGTTATTTTGTTTGACCTTTCACAGTGTTCAAACACACTTTTATAAGACTAAGGAAAAGAGATGTAGTGGTTTTCTTCCATTTCCTTGTCCTAGCTCCAGGCTGTCACATTTAAAGATTTTTATCCATGGTTATATGGTTATATAATGGTTATGTCCCTATCATTAGGACTTCCTTGATTAAAAGAAAACCCTCAAATACTTTCACTTTTTACTTTTAGAAGGCATTATTCAAGATTTCCATTTCACAACTCAAAATTATGATCCCAATCTTAGTTTTTGTATTAACATCCCATACTTAGCCTCAAGGCCAGCTTGTTACCAACTGGCAGGACCCCAAGTTACTTTTTCTCCTAGGTCATCTTCTCACCAAGTATTTAAAATCTTAGCATCATTTAGCTATTTTCTTTAGTGAACTGTATATATTTTATTTCTTCAGCTTATCAGTCTAATTTTGATTTCTATCCCTGCGCTTTAAAATGCACACAGACCTTCCCTTCTGCAAGTAGCTCTAGGTTAACAATTACAAACCAAACAAGGATTTCCTATTTCTTCATCTAAGAGATCAGTAAAGACAAATGTTACCAGGCCCTGAAGGCACACCATGCACTTCCTCTGGACTGAAACTACTGCTTCGTTTAGGACAACAGTTTGGTACCTCTGCTAGAATTCTAGGCTTTCCATCTGATTATTGCTTTTGTTCTTTCAGACATCATCTTAACCCCCTTTATGGTAATTTCACCTTTATCATGTTCATCATAAAACAGCTGAAGAAAATGTCAAAACTAAGATATTTACTAAAAGCTATAATTTTACTAAAATCTATATCACATTTAGTTTCTCTGCTATCTATAAGGCATGTTTATTCTATTACTGAAGGTAGGCTTAGTGACACTATGTTTGCTGAAGAACTGATGTTGACTTGTTCCAGATGTTTATGAGCAACATGTATTTTTCCAGCAATTAAAGTTTGCTGACTGGTCTGTTACGGCTTAGGTCAACAAGGTTTAAAGAGAAGTATGGCTGAGAAAACACTGTTCATTGACATCTTCTTCAGGAAGCCAATTAAATGTCTAAATGAGAATTTCCAGTAAGGAAAGACACTGCCAGAGGAGCCCCCTGCCTCCCCTAGGAGCTCTGAGTTATCTTTAGTCACTATTTGAGGCCTGGAGTCCTTAGGCAGCCAACTTGTGCTGAAGTGAGCTAAACTCTACACCTACTAGTATGCTAGGAATCTTACCAGTGCTCCAAGAGTTTCACAGATATGGTCAGCTGGGTAAGCTGCCTGGTCAATTCTCAATTACTCTTGGATAAATATAATTAATTGTTTAAGCAGGCACCAAAAAAAAAAAAAAACCACCAGACTGCAACCCTACTTAGCTAAGTATTTTCCGTTCCTTTATTTTTTTATACAAACACCTGAGTTTCTCAAATTTGACATAGATTTAATTAGTAAGAAATCTCATGCCATTAATATTTCTAGTGAAAATTAAGCAGCAAGAAGTTAAAAAATTATTGTAAGAATGCCAAGGCATCTTACCTTCTCATTGAGCAACGTGCAGGCCCTTTTCTCATTTTTCCTTTCTCTTCTTTTGCCTCTTATAAATTAAATCCTCTTTGTGCCCAAGCCTTCCAATTTTCACTTCCATTTATCCATACCATTTTTTGTATCATCATCCATGATAATTTGAGCCAGTTTCAGCTTCTGACAACATCCTTCAAATTTTAGGTCGCTAAAGAGCTCATGTTTAGTTAAACCAGACTTGTGTTAAACTTTATTTCTTTGCACTAGTAAAGCTAGTGTTCAGGTATTTTGAATGTTCAGATATTTTGACAGCACTAAAGAGCTGTCCACTGTCTTCGCATCAAGCCACACACTTGCTTCCTACAGAAAGCTACCTACCAATTTTCCAAGTTTAATGAAATGCACTTTCTTGAACCACACCATCTTTACGCATAGGATACATTACATCTGCACACTGCAAAAACTGCCAAACTATCTGACAGCCAGAAAGGCAACAGGAAAATTAATCAAAAAACTGAAAACCAGCCAAATGGTAGCCATGGAAATTCTAGAGACTAGCAAATAAGGCCAAGCAACTGGAAGCATAGAATCCTAGCACTGTCAAGGCTGAATGAGACCTTTAAGACGAGAGTGACTTGAAAGTCACACAAGAAATAGTGACAGTATGAAAAAGATACAAAAGTATTAGAAATCCTCCAAAGGAAATCTACAAAGATGGTGAAGGGCCTAGAGGGAACACCACAGAGGGTGGCTGAGCTCCCTTGGTCTGTTCAGCCTGGAGGAGACTGAGGTGAGAACTCACTGCAGTTCCAGCTTCCTGTAAGGGGCAGAGGAGGGGCAGGCCCTGATCTCTGCTCTGTGGTGACAGGGACAGGACACAAGGGAATGGCTGAGATTGTGTCAGGGGAGGGTTAGGTTGGATATTAGACAAAGCTTCTTCTTTCCCCAGAGGGTGGTTGGGCACTGGAACAGCTCCCCAGGGCAGTGGTCACAGCACCAGCCTGGCAGAGTTCAAGTGTTCAGACATTGCTGTCAGGCCCAGCGTGTAACTCTTGGGGATGTTCCTGTATAGGGCCAGGAGCTGATGAGTCTCTTTCTAGTTGGGGCTTTTAATAATTCTCTGAAAGGCCATACATTGCATACAGCCCCAACACTTTGGTCCTGGATTGCAGTAGTAGATTTTTGGACCTGTTAATCACATTACTTTATGAAAATTAATTTGACCCTAAGAAAGGTCCTATTTCCTTGGCTCTAAGCATATGTATGTATCATTAGTGTCTGTGAAAGTTATATGCCCTTCTTGAGAAGGCACTTAAGCAGTTTATAAATGTTTACTTGGACAGGAGACAGAAGAGGAACAAATAATGCAGAATCCTTGGGAATATAACATATTTGGGAAAGTGCTCAGAATAGCTTATCCTTATCCATAGCATGCTTCTTAACTTGCAGTCATTTCATTTTCTTATATTTCTGGTCTTAAGCTGCAAAAGCATCAAAAAATGTTCACTTTTGTGGTTTATCATCTTCACTTCTATGATATTCAGATTTTTTTTGATTTTTTTTTTTTTTTTTTACCAGTACTCTGGCAAACTTATTTCCTGACAGAACTATATTAAGAACAGGAAATTGCTTTGCCTACTGCAGAGTTTGTAATCACTAGCATTTGGAATACCCAATTTTAAAAGTTGTGTCTATTCAATCGGAGAATAAAATGGATCATGAACCCAATTGAAAGAGCTTATATTTCACATCCCAACTAGTCTCCTAAATAGCACCCCTAAATCAGTAAGAACTAAATTTACTCAAATAAAATGTAATATGTTTGGGGAAATGTTTACAAATAATTGGTTATGAGAAAATCTGTTGTGAATTAGTCTTTTTTATTTATTGCCCATTAGCTGCAAATAAATCAGCTTGTTCATAATAATACATTGCATTCTACATCAGTTGCACACTATATTAAATGAGCACATCACTGTGCAAACTTTTGAAATGCCTAAAATAAAAGCTGGGCAAAAGTTTCCATTTACTAATGCTCTAAATGTTAAACAAATTATAAGACCAGTCAGTTTGAACAGCATAGTATGAACAAGACAGGCAGAGCAATAAAGCAAAGCCTCATAGGATATATTGAAGATAACAAACTAAATGCCTCTCACAGCTGTGATTGTACCAGTAGTCCACGATTCAACAGATTTTTGCATCATGTTTATCAGTAGGAAGCCAGCCTGATCTGCTTACAAGTGAATGGAAGGCAGAGCTATGCCCTACCACTTGCCAGGCCCCTCCATCTCTGTGTTTTAATTTAATTTCAACTAGAGCAAGTTCTGCCTATGTCATCTCCCTTGCCTGAGTCCCACATCAAAACCCCACATATTATTGTGCTGCATTTAAGTAATTTTTTAAAATATTTTTTCAGTATAAGAAAGAAATTCAACATATTTTTAATAGTTTTAACTAAATACTAATATCTTGAAAATTCAAAAGCATTACTGTTTCCCAATTTACTGAGATGTTTGCTTTTCCAGTAACTTTGGCTAGCTTCCTTTATGCAAAGCTCATTATGGAAAGAGCGAGCAAGTCTTTTTTGTAAAATGGAACATCTTGTCCTTAATCCTTGGATACTCTTAAGGTGTGTCAAGCTAGCCAGGCTGCTTGTTCATATTAGAAATTAAGTATTTGAAGATGCATACCTCTTCAAGGGAAGAAACCCTAAGTTGGTGCAACATTTTTAAGTGCCAGAAGGAAGTAAACTTTAAAATGTTTGTTACATTGCAAATGCCACTCTGGACTACAAAGAGAAAAAAACTCATAGATTTCTGGTAACGGGATTAAAGGCCAAGGCCACAGCTTTATTGAAATACAGTAACTCACACTACAGAATTATCTGACAGCCAATAGTCCTTGTAGCAGTAAATAATAAGAGCTCAAGGCAAAGCACCACATACACTGGACCCCAAAGAAATGCAGTCCAGCCCTAATGTCAAACTCTTAACTCTATCAATACTGATGAAACTTGTTTTGAGGTATGAAAGATGTAATAACACTTTATATGGCAATAAAACTTTACTTTGCAGTGACTCTTCCTTTCCGGTCTTCTTACTGCACACATCAAAAAACATTGGTGAAAGTCAGCTTTAACAAAAATTAGAGTGACAACCAGACAAATCAAAAGTATTTGACTGTTCACCACCAAATCCATTCAGAGCACTGAATTCCTAGCAACTTCTCTAAGGTATTCAAGAACTTCTGTCATATTAGATAAGATATAAATTATTACTCAAATTAATCAATGAAAAAAAAAAAAAAAGCATGCACACAGTCACTGAAACCACCAGAAATTTGTGAATGCACTAATATACCTTGCTGAAAAAAATCTTAAGCCATTTGCTAATTTCATACCTAATACACCTTGAGCCAGCTTCACAAAATTATTTTAGTAATATTATACATGGTCAACATTATACTCCTGTACTTCCAGGGTTATAGTTCCCTTTTAACATAATTCAAGAAAAGAGCTCATTCCTCATATTAAGTTGTTCCATTCCAAGTAAAAAATATTTAAAATTAAGTCCATCACTACTGTTTGTCTCCTGCCCTAGAGTATCATTCTGGAAGGAAAGAGACCACTTCTAGCCTTTTTTCAAAAAACATACTCATTATTCTAAGATTTTTATTAGTTTTGTAACTAATAAAAATAAGAATGAGTAAGAAGCAGAACAAAGGTAAATTTAAAAAAAAAAAAATATTAACTTGAAGTGTTATGTCCTCAGGCAAAAATGCTGGGAAGAGCTGATTTTGCCTGTAATTAATATTACCTTGAACAAGATGTTAAAAAATTTTGTTTATATAGTGTTTTTACTTGTCCACATAATGACAAACCAAGCAATATTTCAGTTCAAACATAAAATAAGATGGGAAAACTCTGATCTTTAAGGTCCCTTCTAACACAAACCATTCTATGATTCTATGAACTTGAAATCCACAAATAGGAAGGACAGTAAACCCTCCTCAAAATATGCAGGTAGAGGAGTCACTGCAACAGGTACATAGTCTGATTTAACAGGGATCTTCTCACCACCTCAACACTTACAGGCTCCTACTACACACTGTTGTCTGCTAAAATACATAAGCAAATAAAAGGCTTATCATTCTCAGTCACACAAAGGTATTAGACCAGGAACTGTTTTTCTTACCTGTAAAATAATGACCTGTGTTAATATACATGCATTGTTCTCAGTCACACAGAGCTCCTGCTCCTTTTCAAGAAGATCTGCAAACTACTGCAATGTTATGAGCATTTGAGAAACAAATTACTCATGTGTAACAGCAGCTCCAGCTCCGGATGTGTGCATGCACTTGAGTGCCCATGCCTTTCCCTCCTGGTGGCTCTCCAACTTAGCACGTACATAGTACATAATTTTTGTCACTGTTAGCTGAAGGCACTGCTGTCACTTGAAGACCTCATTTAAACTCTGCAGCATATCTACAGACTATTTCACAAGCTGCTGCTGCTGCTGACTTCAGGCTAGTTGCTACAGGTCACAAGGGTCACTAAAGCCAGATCGGTCACTAGGATCAATTCTCCCTTCACAAAGATGCACACAAGAAAAGAAGTGGTGGGAAACCCAGGGCAGGTGTGCCATCCCCACAGTCTTTATATCAGCAGCACCTACCAGGTGGTAGAAGTCAATTCCCATGCAGGTGGGGATCCCTGTTTTTGGCTAAGACACTGTGCCTTTAAAAGAAACAGCTCACTGGAAATGAAACATTTCTGCTTCAGTATTTTGCTATTCCTGGTAAGGGGAATAACCTTTCAATCTTTTTGCAACTGCTATGAGGCTTAAACAGAGGAAATCCTACTTGGATATCTTTTAAACCAGAATAACCTGCCAAAATATTCAAGGGAAAGAGCTCATGATAGTGTTATATTCTTTTCTGAAAGCTTAATTTAGACAACTACCAGCAGATCCCTTCATGGACACAGCAAAATCTTAAACTCTCTCTATTTGACTGTGCTAGCCTAAGGCATTAAGTTCAATCCACCATGTCGCACCTCAGTAACTCGACACAGACTAGGAAATTCTTACAGTCAGCTTCCCCAAGGGATTTGTTAAGTTTCACATACATTTAGTTGTGCAGTTGGCCTGTTCAAATTGATAAACTTGTTGCTCAGTGCTTGCAGATTTTGTCACTAGGAAAAATAAGTACTGGACTGGGGGAAGGGAGGCTACTACGGTTCAGTAATAACTTTAAAAAAAATAATAATTACACATGCATTACTGCTCCTATCTCTTCTTGAAGAGACATTTATTTTGCAGAAAAGACAGGCAAATACTCTGGTGATGGGCACATTAAAAATGCCACAGATAGACAAGATGAATGTCATTAATGTGTGAAAAATGAATAGAGCAGACAGACACAAAAATTCTATTCAATCCTATCAAATATAAAGAAATAATTCACCACATGAATATCCTGTGTATCTGAACAATACACATATATAATATGCAGGTTACTGATAAAGGCTTCAGTCTGGAAAAGCACTTAAACATTCTTACTTTTTAGTAAGTGAGCAGTGCATTGGAATCAAAAAAATTACTCTCTGGATTAAAGTGTATGTCTTAATATTTTTTTTGGTTGAAGGCTATATGACCCACATGTAACTGTTAGATTACTTTAATAATGTTGTAAGCTGTCATAGTGATGTTTATGGTATTACTGGGTAAAAGTAACTTCCCTCCCATCCAACTCATGCTTATGGGTATAAAAATTACTAGCCTATGCTATGTACATCATGAAGCAAACCAGTTCAACCCAGTATCTGCAATGGCTTTTGTCAGCATTGGCAGAAGAAAAATGGAGCAGAAAAGCAGCAGGAAGCACAGGCTGAAGAAATAAGAAGCATGAAGAGCCTCCTTTCCAGAAGGGTAGCTGTATGGACCTACAGCAAGCACAAAGCCTGTGGTGCTGGCAAGAAAAACCAGGCATGGTCACAGAATCAAACCAAAGGAAGATATGATGTCTCTTTTCATCAGTCTTCAGAACACACAAATTAAAACTCTCTGTATCCTGCAGAGCTCCTCAATTACTTGTCATTACTATTGTGTGAGACAGAAAGCATTTAGTCCTCAGTGTGTAGCACAGATAGCACACCAGACTTCTCTTTCAGCTATAGAGTCATGTATTTTGATGACAACCCAAAAAGAAGCAATTCCTTTCTCCATCTTTCCTCAGATGCCTTTGTTATAAAATACAAAAACCCTTATTATCACTCCTTGCACCTAAACTGCACAAGGATTTCCAATGATGAGATTAATTTACAAAGTTGATGCATTGCAATACCAATGACAGAGGCACCTAAACGAGTGCCTTAGCTTCATAGGGATCGGTGATCTGCAGTTTGTGAGATATTCTTAACAGTTACAGGCTTACAAACAGTATGTGATTGGCCTTGTGACTTGTTCAAGCTGAAGATATTCCCATTTCTGAAATGGGAATCTCTTCAAAGAAACCCAAAGTGTCCACATAGCCTTTTTTTTTTTTTATAATATGTTAAAAAGATAAAGTTTATTTTGCAGTATGTAAACTGCATTTCTTTAACAGACAAAATAATCCCAACAGAAATACACAGTTTCAAAAGTAGGATAAAGAGCACTTAAGTTATAAAGACTTAATAAAGCTAAGTGAAAATATAGACATGTATATCAGAGGCTATTCAGGGCACAGATCCTATAAGGTCAAGTGTTTTAGACAAGTTTAAAGACAAGTTTTGAGGCAGAATTTACCTACAAGCAAACTGGTATTTAGGTGCAACAAGATATGACTTAATCTTATTTTCAGAGGCAGTTATAATACCTGGGCCAATAAACAAAATTGAATAAAGTACAGGCTAGAATCAGGCCTATCTCAGAAAACAACTCCACAAACAACAAACAAAAAAGCCCAAACAGACAAACAAAACTACACTAAAAACCCATCACCAAAACAAACCAACACCCAAACCCCAAAATACTTCCAGTCTGGGGTCTGTGCATCCTGCTTTTTCTAACTCACAAGTAAGGTGTCTTTGTAAGTAGACCAGAAGCTTTCACCACACTGCACCTGACCTCTGAGGAAACAGGAGTTCATCATCTGCTGACTCAGTGACTAGAACTTCACAAGCAATGAAGAGCTAAATCTGGGGCAGCTACACCTGTCTTCATACTTGAACATAACAACTGTCAACTTGTGAAAGAGAATCTATACTGAAGGGAAAATTCCTCTTGCCAGAGCACAAAAGAGTTAAACAACAGCCCATCTGCAGTAACCTGTCTTTTGTAACTACACCACTGTATGTACTCCAACAAAGGTTTTATACCTACTCAATTACATATTTAATTTGGAAAAAGTGATAAAACAACCCACACATTTCCCCCCCTTCAACTTGCTGTATTTTCAAGATGCAAACCTCTAGCACAGTTATAGATTACTGATAACCAAACCTCTAAACACCTTGTAATTACTTACTTGTCCCAATTTAATGTTAAAGGATTGCCCTTATTCTGCATAAAGGAATGAAGGTACTGATAATAGCTTTGCCATTTGATATGAAACTTTCCTCTGAAACGTGTATAAAATGTCATTTGCATAGAAGTTTTATTTAATTATTTTTTTCTATGGACACAATGTTCAGCTTGTCTTTCAAATGCTAGGACTGGCGTATCAACTAATCTAAATGACAGTGATAGCCTAGTTAAACACACAGTACACTTGGGAGATTGAAAGGATCTTCCTCAAAAAAACTTAGTTAGTGCAGTCCATTTCAAAAAGAATTCTCCTAAGGTGGATATGAGCCACCTTTTTCAGGAAGAATGGAGCCTCCCACCAAAATGCAAGCACTGACTGAACAACTATGTAAAATGTACTTCACATGTTTGGAAGAATAACTGTGGGAGCTCTCATTTAAAGAGGTACAGTACCTAGTTTACTCAATTGAGCTATCTATAATTCTCATTTCAAGCCAGTTGTAGTTTATTGCTAAACTGAAGGTTTCTCTACTGCCCTAAGAAGAAGTAGTTGGTGTTCCTGTGTGAGAATATCACAATTTTCAGACAAGAATCTGTTTGCTATCTTTAGTCAGTTCTTCAGCAATTCTTCACATCTTTCAGACTGAGGCAAGCATGAACCAGAAAACTATCACCTGTAATACTTATAAAGATCTATGATCCTGTTGATAAACAGGATTCTGAGTAATGGTAAATTTTGTTTTATCATTATGAAATCCTCAATCATTGGTGGCCAATGAGAAAATGCATTAATTAGTCACTACAGAAGTAAAGTAATTCCTACTGTATATAAGCCTACTACAGTCCTACTATTCTTGTCACTAGTCACAGGGCTTCCTTTTATGAAGCTTTCATCAGTAATTGAACTCCTCACACCATAAGCACAGACTGCATCTTGCAAAACTAGCCCTTCAAAACACAAAATTCCTGCTCTTATACATATTTTTTTATCAAGTATCACAAATGCTTAGCTTTCCAAGAGGTGTTATTTGATTTCTGAATATGATCCAACTGCTGAAGACAGAAATACAGTTTTCTCAAGAATCACAATGACAAGAAAACAAAACAGACAGTAAAGTCTCAGTCCTCCTAATTTATTCAAGACTCTTTACTCCATACACTTTGATTCTAATATCAAATTAAAAATTTCTGCATGTGCTATATTCGATATCAGAGGACTTCTGGGGAAGAAATCACAGCAGAACAAGACAAAGACCACCACTGTGTTTTTCTGTGAATTCAGATAGCCAAACTGATGATTATTACCATTAATGGTTGCAGCATCAATGTTAAGCAATAAGGTAAAATTCCACCAAGGAGGAAACAGAGAGAAATAATGCAAGGTTACCTACCTATACTTATTTGGAACAGGTCATAGCATATTGAGGAGTGGAAGCCAAAAACACCAAACACCCTATTCCTGCAAGCATTTTCTAGATCAGCCGTCTCTCTAGAAGCATCCCCGAAATAGCTCACAGTCAGCTCTGGGAGCCAGCAGGTTAGAGCCAAACCCACCTGTAGTATCCACCTGTTTTACTGCAGGGTCTCCACACACAATGGCCCTAATAATGACTCAGAGGGGTAACTTGCTCTGAGCAGTTAACAGCAGATCCTGCTACAGCACACAGCTAACCTAGCACTCCTGTGGTGTTGTCTTCTCCACTGCTTGTTGCGCAAGAAAAATAGGCACAGGCACCAGCTTAGCCACCTCCTTTGCCACACTGATATATGATGTACTTTCTGAACCCTACAGCTGTTTCAAATCTGACTGAAATTAGACCAGACAGCAAATTCTTCAGTGAACTACAGGGTTACTGAACCAGCAGAGCTGCAAGAGAGCAAAGGGAAACCAAAGCCATTTCTATGCACTGACTCCATCCTCCACACAATTGAGATATAAACCATAAATTATGCTTACAGTTAAGCCATGAATTGATGCTGACCTCTCCTGCACTTGTCCACCTGTAAAATGGGAATGATAGTAGTGGACTATGTCCATCAGGACAATAAAAAAGTGTTTATTACTATCTGTAGCATCACACTACTGTTCAGGTAGCATAGTAATATATATATAAGAATACAAGAATACACAGAAACCTATATAGCATAAAGTGGTTTGAAATCTCCAGATGTCCCTCCTAAAAATTTGAAGACAAACTAGAAAAATACAGTGATAAAATAACAGAATAAAAGTAGGTGTGATGCAGGAATTTCCAATTTTTTAACTTTTTTTTTTTTTTAAGTGTGCAGAACAGGTGCAGCAAGTATCATTTCCCACCTGCTGGTTGGCCCACCTGCTGTCTGCCTGATGGTTCTATCTTCACTACCTTAGTATTTATTTTCAGTATGCAAAGTTAAAGATAATAACATAAATTTTTTTGTGTTTTTTACTCTCAGTATATTCTAGGTATCTCCCCAAATAACTCTATCAAATGCAACATTGTTGCTCTTACAGATAATAGTAAAACGAAAACACACAACAAAATTCTTATCTGAAATACTCTGTTGTATAGAGCTGACTTTCTGCAGAGAGTCCATGCAAAAAAAATTATGTCTCCCTTATTCTGTTTTGCTTTTCATATATTGTGTGATGCTTCTCAAGCTGCCAGAAATGAAAGGGGTGGTGTCTTATTTGGTATGAGACATTGCATGGATTCCTTGAATAGGTACCCAGTGTAGAAGGGCTGACAACTGGAGCAATAAAAATCTCTTGAGATGCATGGCAAGAATAATAAAATAGTAATAATAACAATAAATGCCAAGGTGTAAGTTTTCCTGGTTTTAAGCCTATCAGGTTTTCAGAGTCTCAATAAAGTTTTTGGCTGAATGAGAAAAACATAAGCCAGGATACCAGGGCATTTGATGTAAAACATTGTGTCTCATTAACTCATAATTAAATGAGAATTAGAAACATTATAGCAATTCTCTCTTATCCTGCAATTCTCTCTCTCCACACACTATTCACACAGATATTTACAGAACTGGGGAAACTTATATTTCTGAAAAAGATCTGTAATTCCCTGGTTCTGTTCAGTGCTGCAGTTCTGTGGATACTCAGATTACTGGACACCTTGGTTCATCTCTCCCCCAGCTCACCTGGGCTCCTACCCAAAGATTGCTGGGTGAGAAAGGTCCAGAGCAGGCAGCATACTTCCAGGAGGGAATGCAAGTGCCTCCCCACAGCCTATCCACTTAAACAGCCACGCTTGCTCCCCTTTCAGCTAATGCTGCCACTTCGGGGAACTGTTCTCATTTCCCTGCTTAGATCACAGACTCTTTTTGTTGGTTTAATTTATTAAAAGGAAACCTAAATTTAAGGCAACTCATAATCAGCACTAAAACCTAGATGACACCTGCAGTGTATGGCCCGTACCCACACAGCACAGCTGCACTGCAAAGAAAGTCTCACTGATGATGGGGACTGGCAGCTCTCCCAGCTTCCAGTCTTCCGTGCCTCCAGTGAAAGATATGACTGACATCTGCATTTGTGAAATCCCTGCCACCACACACTCGCAAGGACAATGTTTGGACCTCTATTCTGTCCCACAAATCCATGTAGGTTTTCACAGCAATGCACCAGTGGTTTGATATGAAAGCATTTCTATCTGATCATGTGAACTTAAACTTCCCTTCTCACTGAAGCTGAAGTGCATCTTAAGCCTTCTCTTTTTTTGACAAGAAATCTATTGATCTGCAATGAGTAATTGTTCACTAACAATACAAGAATTAATTAAATTTGAAGTTTCATGATTCTGTACAGTGAGATCCCTACATTTATAACTCGAACAATGCTTAATTCAAAACAGTAACTAATTTCACTGCTTTTATTTTACAGTTTATTCTGTGTACTTTGTTAGTTTAGAAGATACTTCCTTAAGCGTCACCTTTTGTTTTTGCTGTTTTTAAAAATTTTCTTTGACTGGCCCAAGTGCCAGTGAAAATTATACCATGCCAAAGAATAATGTAAAGGCTACTGTCCCAGCAATAATATATTTGTTCTTGCTCAAGAAAAAGGAACACTTTCATAAATGCATAAGTTGTGAGAATAATTCACTTTGGTTATCAGCACTACATGAAAAAATATATTGAGGTCAGACAAAACAAAAATTAACAGTTGACAGTGACAAAACCTTAGGATTTTTGCACTGAGCAAATGTCTTTCTTACAACTTTCTCACATCTAGAGTAATGTGTTAACTTTTCTGTATCTATGTACTTTTTACATTCTGATTCCAAATTTTTCAATCTTTACCTGTGGCTACTTGCATTTCAGCACACAACAAAACAGCAGTTTATTTTACTGTGCTGTTAAACAGGGCATCATTTTATTATTTTAAAGAAATCACTTCTAAAAAGTCCAATAAATCAATGTTTCTTAAAGATAAAAGTTTGCAGAAATGTTATTTGCTCTGTTTTTTCTCTTAACCGGCTTTCTGTTTAGCATTAATTTTAAATGTAATGTTATTTCAGTCAACTAATACTTTTAAGCATGCTGAATAGTGTGGAACATTCCTTTATTCTGATGTCATGCAGAAAGCATTTTTCTCAGAAGACATCTTTTGTAGTTGTAACCAAAAGGCAAAAGAAACTGGAGATCTCAAAAGGTGGGGGGAGGCGGGGGTGGGGGGGCTGGTAAAGGCTTAAAACTCCTCAATCCTGTCACTTCTAAAACTGTATTAGAACCACACATATTTTTTGGCAGTGACATCTTAAAATACTCCCTTATAAGCCAACACTTCTTTGCCACATTCAAGGTATTATACCCATTTTTACAGGTTTTGACTAAAAATTCCTTGCATTATTGTACTGTATCACAGGGAAGTTCGCTATAGTTTCATGAAAGACGTTTTCATTTCTGACTGGCATCTTCTCAATAGCAGGGGGCCCAGGCATACCGCTCTCTTCCAGGCAAACCTTTCTGCTCTTAAACAGTACAGCATTCATAATTTGCTTTCAGCACCGCAGGGCAGCTACACAGAGAAGTTTCTGCAACTAAATAGGTTACATCACAGACAAGTCCACTATTTGGCCAAGGTGTAGAACATAAATACACCCCTCACTCAGTTCTGCACCTTACAAAAATACAATGTTATCTACCCCAAAGACACGCATTTTCACATTCAGCCTGGTATGTTGTGTATTTTAATGTGTTTATTATCCCTCCCAATTAGGTACATGAAAGGGAAAAATCAACTACAGAATAAAGGAAACTTCAAAAACTTAACAGGATAAATGTGTGTACTGGCAATAACTTTTCTTTCTGCAAATACTCTGAATTCTCACTGTATGAAACTGTACTTCATGCTGGATGTTACTTCCTAGGCTATCTTACAGGCATAAACATAAAGGGAAGGCATAATAAGGTAAAATTGCTGAAAAGTGTCATCAGCGTGATTCAGGAAAAAGAACTTCTCTTATGGGGAGGAAACTTTGGGTGATCCCAAGATAAATTATGAAGTTATAATTGAGAAAACTTTGATGTCATCATATTCTAGTCTATTGGAACATTCCACCAAGGTTTATTTAGAAAAGGAAAATAAAGCATTTTGCAAGCACTTTTAAAAAGCTTTTAATTTGAATAGTTCTAGTTGATAGTTGTGTACTCAAAATCATACAATATGCTGAGTTGGAAGAGACCTACAAGGATCATCAAAGTCATCTCCTGGCTTTGCACTAGACCATCCCAAGGATCATACCATGGGCCTGAGTGGTGTCTAAACACTTCCTGAACTCTGTCAGACTTGGAGCTATGACTACTTCCCTGGGGAGTTTGTTCCAATGTTCTACCACCTTTCTGGAAGAAGAACTTTTCTTAATATCTGATTATAATGTTAAACCCAGCCTTAACAAAGATGTCACTGAACCAGGGAAAACGTCACGCATTATCAGAGTTACAGACCACAAATACAGAGATATATGTACATAGCCTGTTTGAACTGAGAAATTCCAGCTGCTGTTGCAACCACAAGTAATAACACACAATGTACACAAACTTCTGTGTACTTCTTAGAAATAAAGACACTTTAGGTTGTGCATGTTATTTGGTATTATTACTGAACTGAGATACAGGTGATGTGTGTGTGTGTATATGTATATGTATATGTATATGTATGTGTATATGTATATGTATATGTATATGTATGTGTATGTGTATGTGTATGTGTATGTGTATGTATATATGTATATATATGTTTGTGTGTATATGTAGATAGATAGATAGATAGATAGATAGAAATACATATATATAAAGTAAAACAATACACAGTTGATAAAGATGTTACCTTACCACCCATAATAAACTCCTTTTCATTTTCTGAATACCTACAAATTAGTACACCAGCTGCAACATATTCTGACAAAAACATACCATGTTTCAAGTAGGCAAACACCACATAATTGTCAAAAAACTGCAATGCTAAAACAGGAGAAGCCTGGTTTTTATTATCCTTTCTTAAGAAATATCTCTGGAACACATTCTGCCAGAGGTAGGACTTTGGAGTACCTCGGCTTTTCATGTGTAATTTGGAACTGGGATCCCAGTTTATTCCTGTGGAATGAAGGAGACATGCTCCAAGCAGATCTATAATACTAAATCAAGCTAAATCAAATCTTTAGGGTTGGTAGGGGCCTCTGGAGATCAGTTAGTCCAACCTCCCTGCCAAGGCAGGGTCACCTAGAGCAAGTTACACAGAAACACGTCCAGCTGGGGCTTGAATGTCTCCAGATAGGGAGACTTGACAACTTCTCTGGGCAGCCTGTTCCAGTGCTCTGCCACCCTCAGAGTAAAGAAGCTATTTCTCATGTTGAGGGGGAAGCTCCTGTGTTTTAGTTCATGACCACTACTCCTCATCCTGTTGCTGGGCACCACTGAAGAGTGACACCATCCTCTCAGTACCTGCCTCTGAGATATTTCTGTGCCTTAACAAAATCCCCTCTCAATCTTCTCCAGACTAAACAGGTCCAGCTCCCACAGTCTCTCCTCAGAGACAGATGCTCCAGACCACAAATCATCTCTGTGGCCTCCACTGGACACTCTCCAGTAGCTCCTTGTCTTTCTTGTACCGAAGAGCCCAGGACAGGACACAGCACTCCAGATGTGGCCTCACCAAGGGAGAGGATCACATCTCTCAACCCTCTGGCCACACTCTTCCCAGTACACCCCAGGATAGTAAGACCTATTACTTTAATACACTCCTCAAACTACAGGAAGAGGTGTGACTGTTACTCCCATTCAAAAGAAAAAATATTTAAAAATATCTTTAAACATTGTAACATCCTATTACCATTGCTGGGAATATTCATCATTGCTTCAATGGGAAAAAATGTTTTTCCACTTTCAGTTTTCCTTCTACGGGCTCAACACAGCTACAAAAGAGTACATGGCTTATGCATCAGTAGAAATGGCAGCTAAGTTCCAGATATAGGGTCCTCTTTGCTGGTGATTCATAAACCAGAAAGAATACAGGTAGACTTTCAGATTCCAGGTTGAGTTTGGGCACTAGCAGTCAAGAAAAACACCTCTTCACTTACTCCTTTTTCTCTTTAATTCTATAAAATAAATGAAATTATTGCAGGAAAGACAATCCTCTGCTTCATGCTCACATTTTTTTAAGAATAGTTTTTGCTTTAAAAAAATCATGCACTGAATGCACACTGTTAGCCTGTTGTCCACCACAAGTACTGTGCCATGTGCTTACTAAAAAGAGCATAAAACATAGAAGGAAAAAAAAATGGGGCTGCTTTTGAAGGAAATCATGCTAAAAAACTTAAGAGAAGCAGTCCAAAATCAAGAGTTCTAAATGTGAAAATAATGTAAGATTCTCAGCCTCAAGCAGGATGGCTGAACAGATGAAAGCAAAAAAGGGCAGTGTTTCTGCATGTTTCTCAACCATTGCTTTTGCATTGCTGTGGAGGATTAACAGCCCAAACAAAAAAAAAAAAATAAACTGCTTTGTGTTTTAGTCATTCAGTCGTCTTGAAATTATTATTTCCCCTCAAAACTTAAATTAATGTGCAATACAGACATTCGATACTAGAAGGGACTACACAGCACCATGAAAGTTAAGCAATAATATGGTGTACCTATATGTTCTTGGAAGATATACCACATAACCTTTTAAGTTGGAACTCAGTAGAATAAACTAGAACTATACACAAATGATCATGAGCGTGTAAAGACATGTATCTATGAAGAATACTGCAGAACAGCCTCCATGATCAGTGGAAAGACAATGCTGAAAATGAAGTTTATCTCCTACACCCTTAAAAAAAAAAAGGCATAAATTACTATGTGATTTTGTTCCACAAACTCAATGGTAGCAGTCCTCCCCAACCTTCCTGCTACGTAGCCCCTTAAATGACACTTAACTATGACTAACATTTAACAGTGCAAGTTCTTTATTTTCTTCTACTAGTCACCCCTAAAGTTTATCATTCTTCATATTTATAACATACCCACCAAAAGCAAAAATTCAGTGTCGTTCATAACGCTTTGAAAGAGAGGCAGCTTCACAAATGATAGCAACCTTGGGGCATTTAAAATTGAATGCATTTTTAAAATTACTTTAAATTTCAGCTACAGACTGTAGCTAGGCCTGCTTGCCTAAAGATAATGCTCTGTATTACCATGCCATAGATCTGGGTTAAATTTCCAGCCTCCCAAGCTGGCACAACCTGGGGTGAGACTAGTACCTCTTGTTATCGTGCAAGCACCACTTCAGCCGATTAAGGAGCAGCACTGTTCAGCTCTGAAGAGAATCTCATCCTCCTCACCAAGAAGCTGTGTCTTTGAGCACAGAGAGAGGTTAAAAACAGGGTTGAAATGGAGTATATCCTCAGGGCTCCATCAGGGACATGAAAGACAACCCCAGAAAGTATGTTATATGACAACAAAGACATCAAATAATTTGAGCGGAATAGCTGCCTCCTACTTCTACAAGTTTCCCTGGCACTTCCATATGCAAACAGTACCTTTTTCCCCTTCCATCACAAGATTTTTGTGTATTGCTCTTACATGCTATGGAACATCTGCTGTATTTCAATCCAGATAGCTAAATTACAATGGTGGATTAAGTTATTCACACGTAATGGATCAATTACCAGCATCTTCTGTACTCAGTGAAAAACAGAAACTACTTGTAAGAGGGAGGGCATGTGTAGAAAGCAAGCAGCTGGGTTCAAGTGTTGCTACTTAGTCCTCACACTCCCAGTCCTAAAACATCACACAGTCTTGTGCACTAAGCCCCGGTAAGAAGTTCAAAATTTAATTTACATTAAGGAATGAAGGGATTTGTTTCACTACTCCCAGGTACCAGTTAAACATTCAAATTATTCTTGTTACAATGATAAACACTCTAAGTGAGTAAATGTGTGGTATTTCCAGAGATTCAAAGACAGTCCAGACACAGGAAAGCATTTCACATGGTTCTTGCCTGCTTTCCGAAGAGAAACAAAGAAATTACAAACTTGAACGGCTTCTTGTAAAGCAGTTAGGGATCCTTTAGAAAGAGAGGTACCATCACACTACACGGTGTTGAAAGACAATGCTGCTACACTCAGGCTCATGGTACAAGCTTTGTATCTGATGACTTTAAAGCTTTGTAGTGTGACTACTTGGCTTGAAATCTGATTTTCTCCATTAATGCAGTTATATACAAAAGAAAAATGACTTTCAGATTAAGGTAAGCAGCTGCATAGTAACAGTGGGAGTAAAACCAGCATCTGTGGTCTTGTGCAAGTCAGTATTAGTTAAAGACTGGATATTGACAAACAAATGGCTGAAAGGCTACATACTTGCTGGAAAATAGAAAAAGCCAAAAAGGCCAGTGCTAAAGTGCCTAAAATTTGAAAGATATATACTGCTGAAAATTAAATTGAAATACATTTTCTAAATACCCTCTGCAACATAAGTGGCCTGTATCTTCTTTCAAGACGGAGTATCAGTTTATTTCAAATTTAGAGATATTGGCCTTGATTCAAATTCATGGCAGTTATAGAAACCAATGTTCCATGGCTTGATTCAGGTGGCAAGCATTAAATCTTTTTCCTGCTGTCATGCAACAACAACTTTAATACAAATTAGCACTGCCAAACTCAGTTTCCTGAGCTCAGAAGTCCTTGATGCTACTCCCTGAATTTTATTCATACTTTCACACGGATTGTGCTTTGCTGAAATTGTTGTAGCTGACAAGAAACAAAAAAAAAAAAAACAATTTAACGACACTGGATTCAGTATTATAATTCATGACATTATAGAAAATTTAGCATGCAGCTCTTCATTATTTTTTTAACCGAGGTAAAGCTCAATCAAATCCACACAATGTTTGTGGGGAGGTTTTAACGTGTAAATTTGGTTTATATTAGTCAGATCTTCCCTTCAGACCATTTGTTTATGCTGAACCTAATCTTGCTAGTCAACAATAACTCATTTTTCAAGATACCAATTTGACTTTTACAATGGCCTTCTTAGAGTTCAAGACAAAACCATCCAGTCCTCTGAAAATACAAGGCAACAAACCAAAATCAACAATTTTTCTCACTTTTCCTTCTCAACAGGAAAATACAATTAACTAAACTTGACACTCCAGACAACTCAGAATGAGATCCAGAGGGTAGATGTGAGTCAGAGAAAGCATATTTCCACCTAAGAAAGAACCCTCTGTTTCTCCAATCAGCCACTCCAGACTGATGGGCCCTTAATTGCAGAGTTCCACAAAAAAGAGTGGGAAATGCCAATGAGTACCTAAGCCTCCTTGGTTTCCATGGCCATGCTCAAAAAACCCTGGCAAAAATTTGCATTTCAAGGAACGCCCAGTTCCAATTCCTTGTGACTCCCATAGAAGTAAACCAAAATCCAAAACCACTTCCTAGCAAAATTTCTGCCAAACCAGTTAACTCCCTGTAACTTGAAAATGAACAACTCATTCTATCTGAATTCAGACTTCAATTTACAGCCAGTCATTCATCAGTCTGTTTTCCTTTTTTATTAATATTTTACCACTAATTTATAATCCAGGAGAACCAAAAGCCAGTCAAGTTCTTGGCTTCAGTGTGCTGCCAGTAAAAAGGCATATAATGGTCAGTACTGGTCAGAGACTTACAATGTGTGAAGAAAAAGGAAGCAAAACAAACTAAAATAACATCCTTTTTCTTCCTCAAAATCCTACAATGATGAGGATAGCCTTGCTAGTTCTATGAATAACAGGATTTTTATTTAACACCTAATTTTAACCTTTTTCATTTTTGAATAACTGCAGCCTAGCTATTTTCTAAGCGACTTGCTTTTGGAATTTTTTTAACTTCTTCATCTAAAAGAAAACAATCACCAGGTTCTCAGTTACCTCTTTATTTGTGTACCTGTAACTACTCTTGGCCAACTGCCTTGCAATCGTGCATGAAGACAGAAACACCAAAGTAAGCACAGGGTAACATCACTGAGGCTCTGAAGGCGTGATGATACAGAGCACAGAACACGTGTCCTGGCTGGCCCTTCCTGCTCCTTGTCCTCATAGGGAATGCTGGTGTTTTTCCGAAGAAAAGGGGAAATTATATTTATGGTTCTCCTCATAAATGGGTTAAAGTGATTCTCCAATATAAATAGGACTGCAAAAAGACCAAAAATAGTGATTAACATGCTAAATTAAAATTGTGCATGCATGTGTGGGTGTGTATGAGTCTTCTGGACTACAAAATTTTACACCACTATCAAAGGATAATATTTTTAATAATTCATGCTAACAATGCTTATCCAGGATTTGTAGCTATTTTGCCAATAGTCAGTGCTAAGACAAAGAGAATTTGGTGAAAACTCTGCTCCTACCTAAAGGTCATACAGGTAGAAAATATACTTCAAAGAGCACCATAGGTGTTTACAAAAATAACGAAAAAGAAGTAAGGAAAGCAACAGGTTCAAGGCATACTATGCATTGATAAAATTCACTCTATATCTTACTACATATCAAGTATTTATCAATTGTCAGGAATAGAAATACGATGCTTCTTTTAAGACTCATAAATGTGAACGCATAAAAAAGACTTTCAGTATCTACTTAGAGTTTGGAATTGCAGAGATGGCAGTGTTACCTTGCTGTCAATGAAATCAGAGAAGATTCTCTTCATGATTTCACCTGCAGTAGGCCCCGAGTGATAAAAAAATCGGATGTTTTAAATGTAAGTGAAGGCTTCCAAGAGAACCTGAACATCTTACTGGCATTGACTTATTTTGGAGACTAACAGCAAGACATTATATAAAATTTTGGCTCTAATACCTACAGTAAGTGAATGTTTTTGCATCTAAGGCATAAAAACATCTACAGAGAGAAAAGAATAGGAAAAGCAGAAGAGGAAAGTTGGAACATATTTTGATGGGATTTCCTAGCTGCACTGCACATACTCAGCTGGATACTCAGCTGGTGTAAATTGACAACATAGCACTGGAGCCAGTGGAGCCAGGGTACTTAACACAAACTAATAATTTGGCTCTGTGTACTGTTGTCAAGAGCAAAATAAGCACAAGCTTTCCCACCGCTGAGATTAAAATATAAAAGTGACCCTGATGAATATAAAGGTGTTTGGGGAATTCCTGTATCTTTTGTGCAAATCAAAAGAAATGATGAAGGGACAGAGAGAGTAATGGCTGAGCAATAATTCCTGATGTACCCTCACTGCTAAGAGATTCATAATTAAAATCTTCTCTAGCTGTGTGCATAGTGCCCATGGCAATGTGTGCCTTTGCACTTCACAGAAATAGGGAAAAATTTACTGACAGGGGACTGTGAGCCCAAGATACAGCACTGAAAGAGGTATTCAAACCTGTGAAGTATGCTGGACACCTGTTGAGAAATTCACAAAAATTAATGGTGATATTATGGGATATTATGGGATATTATGGGATAGGCCAAAAATAATAACTAAGCTGGATAGTTAAGAATTAGAACAATTCAATTTTCTCTCCTCATGAAAAAAAACCACTTTTCTTTTTTTAAAAAATCAAACTCTTAAGTGAATGTGAGTTAATAACTTTTAAAATTTTTTTCAAAATCTAAGTAAAGTTGTGACTTCTGAAAATGAAGTGCAACATACAACCTGGACAAATTATGTTTTGACTATTCCTACAAAGATACTTTCCAGCCTATCCAATAGTTCACTTTTTTTACAGTTTTTCTTATGCTTATAATGTGAAAAGTATCTTGCTGCCCTAAACTTCAGGAATAACTCTCAATTTCTGAGAAGTAATGAGTCATTTCACAGGCACTATCTAGTAAGCATAGTGAATACTATGATCATTTTCCAGACAAAAACCAAAGTAAAATACATTAATTTTATTATTCTCTAAGCCTAGTTAATAATATTAGATACATTAAAACTACCAAGCAGAGTTTTAATAAAAGTTATACTAAGAGAATGATTCAAAATCACTTGAATTCAGTAAGAGTCTTTCCATTAATTGACTTTTGTGAGCTTTGAAACAGAGCTGAATTGGTCAGCAACAATGCTCCAAGGCACATCACAAAATAAAATTCAAAAAAGAATATAGAAATATGCAATCATTGTACCCCTATCACAAGAGAAGAAAAGCCACCTCCTTCAGTAATCTTTGGCAGAGCTTCCCAAAGCTATACCTGCTTTATACTACACTGCTTGTCAGGGATTCTTCCTCCCTTTTTTTAATCTGAAGTATTTAAGGCAGTCATGGCATGGCCTGAACACAACAGGGGAATGTCCTCCATGACAAATGCCAGGTGCTCCTGCCAGCAGAGCGATTCCCTGACCCTCGGAGCTGGCAGAACAGAACGTCTCCATTGGCTCGGAGGACAGCCAGCTTTCTGAGGAGGCATTTAGCAACTTCCCTGGCCACAAGCAGAAATAAACTTGTGCCATGCACTTAAAATAATAGAAAGAAAAGGCTAGATGGGGACACAAAAAAAATCTAAAATAAAACTTTCTGCCTGCTTGCTTCTGAATGGTAAGGATAGAACAGATCGCCATTACGAGAGAAACAGAAGAATACAAATTCCCTAAATTAAGAAAAATATTTAACACAAAGTTGTATCCCAGGGCTCTTTCTTTCCTACATTTTGTAGCATGGTATCTGTTTCATATTTTGTCCCATTTTGCTTATTTTAATTTTAAATAAATCTTAAATGGATGCTCTTTGGATAACTTGATGTTCTGGAGTACCCTATGTTGACAATGAGAATGCTTTCATTAAATATATGAGTGATTCTGAAAATCTTTAATTGGGTAAGATCCCTGTACTTAGCTATTAAATCTAAAGTAGAAATGCAAGGTTTTGAAAGGCTGGGCCAAAGATTTACAGCAAGAAGAGAACGTGTATCACCATTCTTGCTGCATTAGCATAGACTTAGAAGATCACCAGTGCGTTTTGAAAGTTATATCACCTAAAAACACATGACAATACAGAATTGGTTTTAAAATTCAGCCTGAACTATCCACATATTTCATATATTTTTATTAGGCTTTAAATGTTTGCATGTGAATTCCTAACACCCTTCACTGTCTACTGCTTGGTATCAGGTTTTCACATCTTCAAAGACTTAACGCATTTCTTTTTAAAAGCATTTCTCTCTGGCAGAAAGAAGGAACCCAGTCCAGCTCCTACTGAAAACTGGATGAGGTTCTGTGATACCGACATGTTCTTCTATGAAAATCACAATCCAAATGGCATTTTATTGCTAGTGGGCAAAAATTTAAAAAAACAGTAGTGATTGGAAAACCAAAGTCACAGTTTTCCAAACAGACACTTAAGTGCCTACATATCTTTGTGCTTTTCAATGAGATTAGCGTTTCTGAAGATAAAATATACCTGAGAGTGAAATTTACGATTCTGAACCACTTGAACTGTTTTGAAAATATTATCCTGCAATTTCAAATAATTGTTCAATGGAGAACATTGGGGCTTTTTTTTCTTTAAAGCAGTCTTTCTCTAAATCTAGAAATTTTAATTTACTAGGACTTAACGGAAAAATTTCACTTAAACAAATCTGCAAACCCAAGTTTCAATTTCTTGGGCAACTTCAGCATCTGCTTTGTTTATACTAGCAAGTGAAATTGAAAGCAATACATTATCCAGCCTTAAGGGCTTGCTTCTCTTTCTCCTTTCAATTAATCTTGTCTCCAAGGAGTCCTGCATTAAAATAAAATAAAATAAAATATCAATACTATTCTTTTTTAATTTCTATGTGTTTAATTATAAGCAACAATTAATCAATTTTTTTCAATTTCATTTCTTCTTGGGGGCATCTCACTGATAAAGCGAAAATCAACAACAACGTATTAATCAAATAATCACAAAACTTTGAGGCAAAAAAGAGTTTACCCCATCAAGATTTTAACCTAAAGCTAAGAAAATCCCATCTTTTACTTGAATTATTGGTAGAACTCATTTATTTTTCCTCAAAAACATTTTCAGCATATATATTAAATTTCAAGAGCAAAGGGCCAATTTCTGTTTTCAATTACACTCTACAACTTCATTAACATCAGTGGAATTGTCCAGATACAAGTAATGGCAAAAAATTACTCACAGTTTATACCTTTTTTTTCTGACTACTTTCTATTAGAGGAAAAAGAGCTCGCAACTAATCCACACTGATATTCCCAGTATGATCCTAAAGCCTAGAAAATGCAAATTTCAATCATTTTGACATTGTTGTTGCTACTAAATCCACTTTAAATGGAAGAACATTAGATACTGCCTCTCTCTTCAACATTTTAATATCAGTGGATCAAATCAAATCTCTCTAGATAGGCTTGGATTTTGATCTATGTGCAAGATTAGTTAAAAGTCACCCAGATTTTCATTCAAACCCCTTAGTTTCTAAGAATTCTCAGTATATCTGATAAGTTGGCCTTCCTACTCCAATTATTTTTGTGAATATATATAAGTTCCTCTGACAATGTATTTGACCTTATTTATGTAAGAACTGTCGTTAGATTTTTTTAGGTACTGTTGCAGATTATAAATTAGGAGTTAATTTCAATTTCTAGAATAATTTTTACAATATTAACCTCTTTTTTCTCTTTAACCTATTTAATTGTTTCCACTCTCTTAATCAGTTCAGATAACATAGTTAATTTAAACAATCTCTTTACTTCTGCACAGGCAAAATGTTGTCCATCAGCAGACATCCTGAAATTTTTTCTTCTAATCTGTAAATATTTTCCACTGAAAGATTTAAAAAGCTTTAGTATGTTTCTGCTGCACAGCTAAGTTCCCAAAAAAAGTGTAGGGCTGATTTATATTCATTTACCTAAATAAGATACATCTGCCAAATTATTTTACATTGTGCAGGAGTAAATTCATCACTAGAGCAGTAATGAACACCATTCCAGTAAGAAAAATGCAAACACCAACAACTTTGGTTGTTCTGCCACTCGCCACTTCCCTGCTCACAGCATCACAGCCTCTCAGAGAAGCTTTCTGCTTCCTGGGAAGGGAATTATTTGTGATGATCTTACCACCACTGCTCCTTTCCTTTGCCTTGTTAATACCTGGATCTCTTATACAAGTGCATTTATAGATCTATATTTTGTACGTATAAAATATATATACTTATTTATCTGTTTAATTTAGCCTCAACCAGAAAAGTTGAGTAAGTGAAAACATGTGCCTGACTGGCAAGTTACTTGGGAAAATAAAAGCTTTGTGGTAAGCACAAAACAATTGACAGGATTTGTTTACCTATATTACACCCATATTTTTTAAAATGTAGAACTTAAGTCTGCTTCATAAATTTCACCACCTTTAATTGTGGTGAAAAGGCAGCCAGTGAATTATTTTTAATAATTTATTTGTGATCAAGAGTGATCATAGTTTCGTTTTATCATTATATTTCTAGCTCAGTTTTACACAAGTGGTAATATTTTATGAAAAGTTAGCTCTATGTTATTTTGATTGTTTTGCTATCTCTATGGACAAATAAATAAATCTATAGCTCAATAACAAATCAAATAAATACTGTGTCAGCAAAGCAGCTGATTACATGATCTTAAAAAAATCTGATGTAGAGAAATGTATATTGACAATTACATTTTTAGTGAATCTGACCAAAGAGATAAAACCTCAAAATTCTGTGATTTTAATGCTGCTGGCCTTCTGCAAAAAAGATGTTTTCTTTTGACTAAATACTCAAATTTTATCTGTTGGAATCCATTACTTTAAAAGAATAAGGAGTTTGCTGGAAAAAGTTTTTATGTGCCCTCAGGGGGAAAGAAATTTCAAGTTTGATGCAATAACAGTCAGTCCTAAAAACATGTCCATCAATATGTGATCTTAAAACAATCTCATTAAGAGAGGTATATCTCAGGTATTATTACAAGGCGCACATTTAAACATCCTATTAGCACTTTATGAATCAGTTTATGTAGTTCTATTTTAATGATGGGCCTATTTCTTCTTGCACAAAGTTTTCAGCACCTTGGTAACTTCCACATCTTTTAAATCTTATAAAGCATCTTCACAGTTCTCTAAATCCATACCAAGAATTTTTTTCAGTACCTTTTCTATTGGGCCTCAGTTTAACAAGCCATCACCAGTGCTCAACTAAGGAAATCAGTTAAAAATAGCTGTCTAGATTAGGTATCTACAGAGGTGAATCATCATTTTAGTTCACCCTGTTGTGAAATAATTTTACAAATTAAATAAAAGTAGTTGAATGTTGCATACCACAGTGACACCTGTTTACCAACAAGGAGCTGGGCCTGTAATGTCCGCCTATAAGAGAGTTCAGGCTTCACCCTCTAATTTAAAAGTCATGGAAAACACATAAAGCATGAAGTCATAAAAAGCAAGAAAGCATACCAATTTACTTTTCTTTTTAAAGGTGCTTATTTCAGACTTGGATTACAGTGTATTTTACATTTCAAAGTGAAAGAGTGGCCCTTAAAGCAGCAGCTGCCGGACAGCGGTGCATGTTCAAGGCGCGCACTCTGCACTCTGTCCTGCTCTGCTGCCTCGAGGAATAATGCCTGGGCAGCCTTCCCCACCTTCTGCCATCCCACTGCTCTGACAGACAAACACACTGAGCTTTACAAGTCCTTGTTTCCACTCTTTCTACAAATTCATACTTTTGTGATAAAGCGTTGCAAATATGATATTGCCTCCTGCCTTTACCTTCACAAAAAGAGAGTATTTGGACAGAACCCAATTCACCAAACCATTCAATGGACAAACGGTGCCATCCTTGCCCATGTCCTGGGTTCTTTAAGAGAAGGGAGAGACCCGTCTTATCACAAAAGGATGGGCAGACTGCTTCTGGGCTTGGACTTGTGACACAGGTGTACTCTCACTGCACAGCCAGCTACACCTCATCGTGACACCTGGGACATTTTGGCCCATGGGACTAAGAGAAGGAGGTGTCCACACCACATACAGCCCCAAATAATTCCAAATGGTAGCTAAACAGATTTCCAGAAAAATGCTGCCCCCACCAACTAGCATTCCTTTCTCCCTCCTGATCAAAGAACCCTTTCTCATCTGGTCCTTCTAGTAAAAGCTGTGCAGCTCTCTTCAACTATATAAGACTCCACAATACTTTTACTTAGAACTTTTCACCTAAGAGATTCCATCTGGGACCCTCTATTTCACAAATGAAGCTCAGTTCCCTTAGTGAACATGAAGATATTTCTTATTTACCAAGGTCAGCTTTCCCAGAGAATTTCTTTTTTAATTTTCAACCCTCTGCCCTCCCACAAACAAGCACAGTGCTTCAAATGTAAGGACAGAAGCAAGCTCCAGACATGCAAACCTTTGAACATGTTTTATGCCAAATAGTGAAATCATCTGACTGCAGAGTAAAACAGCAACTAATTATATGGGTAGTGGTCTTGCATCTCCCAGTGTAATCCTTTATGATTCACTTCAAGAACAAAATGCTCCCCTTAAAAAAAAAAATAAAAAATTTAAGTCTGTGTGCTGCCCGTTTATACAGTAGCCATTCCTCCAGCACCTTGATGCTCCCACAAAACAAGAACTCCTTTCCTGTAATAATTCTGTTTCCAGGAAATAATAGTCATCAATATGACATGTAACAGTGGTTAAAAAATCAGGCTTTGAAGTGCTGAATGATCACAGGAGCTTTTTTTGAATGTCCAGTGCAATTGTTAATAATTATCTACCTACTTGACTTTATTTTGTGCATTTCTATATGGCCAAACATTTCTGCACAACAAAAGGAAATTTTAATATTTAATTCTGTTTTTTCCATTCCAGAAGTACCTCATATCTCTTAGAAACACATCAGACAGAGTTAACCAAATGTCACTAGCTTCAACTTTCATGAGTTTTTAAAATGTATTTGCAATTTTCAAATGCACCCATTTCTTATGTAGAAAAAAACTTTTCTTCCCATTTTCTTCCTGTTAAATTTCCATTTCCAGTGGACTTGTTTTTAAAAATTCAGTGTCACTGGACCTCTGAAAAATTCTCACTTATTTCAAATTATCTATCACATGCAATACAGAACTGAGTTCCTTGGTTTCTTCCAGAATACTTAGCAATACACTTGTAGTAACCATGAAAAAATTCCAAGTGGCAGAAGCCCTCTTGATGCCCAAGGCACAGCTTATAAGCAATTAAAAAAATATGCAGACATTGAATTGAGCATGAACCATTGATGCTAAAGAATGTCTGTAGCATGCTTCCATTTGTGATTAATCCTGTCCACAATGTTAAATAATTGAGGAACAAACCAAATTCCACAGTTCTCAGAACAGTTTTGCATAATTTTGGATATTAAAAAAAGACTTCTGATTAGTACCTTCCTGTGATTTTTCCCTCTAGAAAATAAATGACAATCATTACCTATGGATTGTGCTACAGCCATAATTTTATGATCTATCTATTATGATCTCCATTATAATCTCATCTATTATGATCCCCAACATTTTAAAATACTCTGATTTAATCTTTCTTTTCTAGACTCCCACTGTTTCATTGCAGGTGAATTTCTATCCCTTAAACACAATATACTCAATTACACAGTATTTAATATCACAAATAACAAACTTCATCATACTTGAAGACTGACCATCTTCTGTGGTGTATCTTTCAATCAGGGTCTGTTCAGCCACTCAAAATTACTGCTGTTACTGACCCATCCTTAACATTATTGTTGCAAAGTTTGCATTATATTATACTGCACTAACATACAAAAAACCTATGTTTTCTATTGGACAGCTCTAAAATTTCAGAGCTGGTCTAGTCCACACAAAACATCACATCTCAGGACTGTGCTGGGCCTCATTAGTGTGCAGCCTTGCAGCAAAGAAGGCCAGTGGCACACTGAGCTGCAGTAACTGGAATGTACCCAGTAGGTGCCTCTCTCCTTCCAACACCTGTGACATTGCACCAGGAGTACCCAGTCAAATTTTGGGCTCTCCAGGACAAGAAATACGGGGACACATTGGAGCAAGTCACTGCAGAAAGTCACCAAGACACAAAGGGGACTGCACTACACAATGTACTACAAGAGGTTGAGGGAACAGGCTTTGTTCATCCATAAGCACAGGAGGTGAAATGAAGACATTTCTGTCTACAGCTGTCTAGTGGAATGCTACAAAGAAGATGGAGCCAGACCCTTTGCAAATGTGTACAGTTTTAGGACAAGAAGTGAAGGCAGAATACAGGCAACTCCAGCTGAATATTAAGAACACCTCTTCTGCCATGAGGTGGTCAAACACTACAAGTTGGTCAGTTGATTTTACAAGTTGTAGAATCTTCGTCCACAGAGAAATTCAAAATCTAATTTGACACAGACCTGGACACCTTATTCAGATGACCCTGCTTCAGCAGTGGGGGTTGGACTAGATGACCTCCAGAGGTTCCTGCCAACCTCAGCTGTTTTGTGATTTGAAGCAGTCTAAGTCTCATAGACTAAGTCTATGGTCATAGTCTAAGCCTCTCATGGCATCACACAGTAAAATCAGGCCCTGGTCAAGACTGGTGATAGATGCTCTAACCTGAAAAGAAATCAAACTGTTTCCTCTTTCCAACACATTCCTGTAGGCTTCTGAGCTGTATTTATCTTCCACAAAAGTCTACGCAATAAATTTTCTAGAATACATTTTCCATTTTCCCTCTCAAGGTGACAGGAAATGTGGCCACCCAACTTTCAATTCCCCATCCTGGAACTCTCCAAATCTCTCCTCCTGATTAAAGACCTGGTTATCAGAATACTACTATACAATTAGTTATGGATACCTCCTGATGAACAACATTCCACAGTTTGTCTTTCACCTCCCTTTCCTTGAACAAATCAACATAAGAGGAATTATTTCAAGCTAGAACTCAAGGAAGACCAAATTGTACACCTGCAGCTACCTAGATAAATCTGAAGCCTTTCTAGTAGTGCCAAGTCTACATTGATACAACTGAAATACATGACTTCAAATACTTCAAATACTTAAGCATACAATTAGTTAAACTAACATACATGATGACTTATCTCTGCTAACATGCAAACTTAAATACTTATGGAAACAGTTATTACAAATCAGTTCTTCCTCAAAAAATGAGATACAGAAATTATATGGGTCCAATATTGCATACCTTTGACAAAAGTTATCCATGCATATTTTGATTACATGTCCTTTAAACTAATGACCATATCACTAGTAGTTGATTATGCTTACTTTTATCATGTATAAAATAAATAACCTGCATCCTGGTCTAAAAGTATATTAAACACTGAAGTTCACGCATGTTCATTGCAATGTTCAAGTGAGCACCGCAATTAATTTTATGCCACTGGGGTTTCACCAAGCAAAAATCATATCCAAGCATTTAATTTTGCTAAATTCAATCTGTTTAATATGCACTTTGCTTGATCATAGAAAAATAAAACTTCAAATAGGAGTGTAAAATTAACTGTGCTAGAGAAAACCCTTTCCAACAAATGAAGAATAAACAGCAATTAAAACGATGAACTTTTCAAAGCAAGTACTCTTTTTTTCCTAGGCATTGTATGGTATGATGCCTTGTCCATACAGTCCAAATAAGGTCTTCCTTAATCATATCAATGCGAGATAACAACACATTATAAAGCAGGGTAATTAAGCTGTGATATATCTCATATCCATTCATGAAATGCACTGAAAATGAGAGTAACCAAAACTATTTAACTGAGACCATTTTCTTCAACAATTTTCTAAGCGACAGAATCACCAAGGAGACTTGCTACAGCTTCCAGAAACATTCTACATAACAATGCAAGAACAGGAGTATTGGGTCAGACCAGGGTTTCCTGTACCCCATCTCCAACAATCCTCAAAAGTAGCTGAAAGGAACAACATAAGTGATAGCATATATAATACACACCCAAAGTCACCATTCAATCATTTTCAGTGCAGGCATTTCCTCAAACAAATATGTATTTCGGAACATTCAGTGGATTAGTCTGTCATTAGTTTGTTCCATCTCCTCTGAATTTCATAGAAGCCTTTCACACCTTAACACATCTAAAAGACATCACTTCCTCTGACAGGAACTCAGCGTCACAGATCATCCCAGCACACTGATAAAATATTGCTATTGATAGCAGCAACAGTAACACCAACATATCCACTATGTAACCAAGTACCACAGGACAAAACCCCTGCCCTGAGCCCCAAAAATCCTAGAAAGCAAGTATCAAATAAGAGATAGGAAAATATTTAGAAGCAGTAAAACAGCAGCTAGCATCACAAGAAGTGATATCTAGTTAGAAGTAGCTTGATGCCTTTGTAGGCATTTCAGGTAAGAACAGCTTGGGAAGAGAGATGAATCCAAAAGGCAGTGTTACAAAGGAATCCTCATCCAAGCATAAGGTATTAAACAAATGTGTGCTTTCAAAATAGTAAATGGGCAACACAGCTAGTGTTACAACTTGAAGGAATAACTTGACAAAGAGAAACAGTATGATACAGCTGGGTGAAGACAGACTTGAAACTTAGGGCAAGAGACTAATACTGCATGCACCAGAGAAAAGATGTCAGGGGGGATATAAAAAGACATGGTCAGTGTTACAGTCTGTCATTCCGGAAATGATCTCTGTAAGATGATTCTGGATAGATAGGACTGAAGAAAAAATATTTCTCAATGGTAGTGAGGATGAGCATTTAACTGAAGAGTAGGCAGGAAAGCATACAGTGGGGATGTTAGGCAGAAAAAGCCTGCAAGACTTTGATGCAGTCTGGATGCAAAGAACTTCAGAGCAGAACAAAACAGTTACACTAGGTCAGTAAAAAAAACAATATAGCAGAGAAATAGCATCCCTTTCCGTGGTATTCCATGTCAGCACACACAGCAGTCAGCTGTGTAAAAACTTCCTGAAGTTCAGTTGCATCATCACTATCACACTTAACAGCTCCTCAGAGATGTAATAGAGTAATAATGCCTGATGCATTTTTGAGCCTGTTCATATTTTGATCTCTAAAACATCCTTTGGCAAGGAATTCAATTCAACCGCATGCTACATGGTAGGATGGAAGGGAGGCACACAGAAAAACCATGAAAAAAAAAAAACAAACAAACAAGAAAGTACAACTTCTGTTAAACGTTTTAGAACTGCTTCCTGAGAATTACACAGAATATTTCCTTGTTGTCATAATACTAAAGTTAATGAATACTGGTTCCCCAACTACCTTTTTGAGGCCTCGCTCATTCATCTCTTTTCCAAGAGGAAGTATTCTACTTTAACTCTTCCTCTGACAAAACTCCTTCCATGTACCTCATCAGCCTTTATGCCCTTATCTCAAACTGCAGTATCTTTTCGAAATAATGATAACAAAAATACACAGATACCACAGATAGATTTCACATACTGGATTTATGGATTGGCATTCATATTTTCAGTTTGTTTTTCTATTTTGTCCTACTCACCCCAAATAATCTATCTGCCTTTTTAACTACTATGCTTACTAGGAAGAGGTCTGTATCAGAGAGACTGCCAAACTGGAGACCTCTCCTAACAGGCAACACAGCAGTGTTAACTTAAAAAGTAGATGGAGAGTTTGTACAGAACACTAGATCTGTTTTGACTAAGGGAATTTAAACTAGGCCATAAGGAGAAGACAGAGAAGCAAGACTACATTTTCATTGAGATACATATACCATAAGCCTGTGAATCATCTGCAAAGAGATGATACTTAAATTGTCTTTCCACATAAGATTATGCAAAAATGAAGAGCAGAATAAGGGGGGAAGAAAGAGGGTGGTTGAGAGACAACATGTTGCAGAACTCCCACACAAAGCTGGGTAATGAATGAGAAAGATCTTCCAAAGGATGCACTGAAGAAATGATCGAAGTATCCAAAAGCAGCAGAAAGATGGCATTTGCCAGGAAGTCACAGGGCAAAAAGAGCAGGGACATGGTCAACTGTTTTCACAGCTGGCTGGCAGGTTGAGAGAATGAAAGCTTAAGATTTAAAGTGCAATTCACAATGATTAAAGTGATCTTCAGAAGTCCGTATCGTGCCTGGAGAGGCAGTCTCAGAAGTAATCGGGTGCAATCACCCCACATGTGCCTCTGCTCTGCCTTTTAGCATGCCCTGCGCACTACTGCCCATCACTGCAGTGCACCGTGTTTCTGCTGCAGCAGCAGGGGCCACAGCAGGCTGCTAAGAAGCTGCTTTACTCATGGTATTGCAATAAACAGAGCTTCTATTTAGTGACTGAATTTGCCTAATACAGCCCTCTGAGAAGAAGATCGTATTGCCCTGAGCTGGTATGAATTCCAACAGGAGCTGAGTACTACGCAGCTTTACGAGGCTCACGAGTGGAAGGGCGGCTATGGGTCTGCGTTGCCTTTTGTTACCCACTCCCAGATCAGTTAACCACATTTGCCATCTTCTGCTAAGCTTTCTCTTGCCAGAGAAGGAAATTACTAAAAAAATTAAGTACAGTTTCCAGGCTGAATTGTCTTCAAAGAATTGCTCCATGAAGTGCGACAGGCTACAACAAAATTACTACTTAAGAAATTTTTTTGATCCTCCTATTCCTCTCTATTTTGCTTTCACATCTCCCATGAAGGATGTTTTATAGATGAGCTATGTGATTGCACAACAGCCAAAATGAGTAAGAAACTCTATAAACTAACTTGTTTTTCAACAATTACATGTGCACATGCAAATACACACAGAATACTTCTATACACCAACAACTTCTGAAAATACAAATGGAAATAACAGTAATCTTCCAAGCTCTCTATTTTTCATTGCACACAGCAAAGAAAAAGAAGAAAAAAAAAAAAAACAAAAAAAACCACCACCATACTTACTGATACATTTTATTTATTAATGTTTTCTATCCCTTAGAAAAAAAGATAAATTAATTATAATTAGCTCTCATTTGGACAATTTTGTGTATAGCATTCATATTAGGGATGTGTTGAAAAAAGAGCCAAAATCAACACATACATTTTCTTAAGTGAAGACTTGAATAAAATAAAGCCAGGCACTTGGTTCCTCTTTCATTCCATATGATACACAGCTGCGTCAATCCCATCAGGAAACAGGCAACAGGAAATTCTTAACATTCTGAAGAGAAATCTAAAGATGTGTCTCATCACCCTTCCTCCTGAAAGTGCTTTTCGATTGTCTAAAAGATGTTTATACTATTTCTAAAATTATTAATTACTTTGCTTAGCTTTTAAGCAGCTATAGGCCTCATTAAGTAGCTAACAAGGAGACAATTTTTTTTTTCTTTTTGTAAGTTGCCTACATTTTTTCATTTCCTTCATCTCAAAATATAAATTGTTAAGGAAACCTTGACACCTATGGACAAAATCAAAGCCAAGTAATCTAGCTATTGGAAAATGTTCCTTCATAATGTGCTGCTCCTGTGTTATTTGTGTTTCTAACTATAGCTCTTGCATATATAATTCCATTATACTTTTATAAATCACCATTTTGAAAAATGCTTTTGAACCATTAATATATTTTCCTGGTTAAAATTCTTTGAGATGTTCTTAACAAGAGTCTTAGATAATGAATTTGGGCAAACTCTGGAACAGTCTTTACAGTATTATCATTCTCATTAATTTTCAGAACTACCCACTGTGTTGAGATGATTGTCATGGGCCTAAGACTTCAATTTGGCTAAATATTTTTGCATATATTTCAACATATAAGTAACTAACAGATGTTTAAAATGTTAAGTTCACAATCTAGAAATAGTTAAATATTTACTGTAGTATCGTAATTCGGTTTTGCACTAATTTTTAGTTTTCTGCTTCTATCTTTAAACACTCTTTTAGAGTCCTGCTTGGCTGTAGGCAAAATGCTTTAAAACAACATCACATGAAAACAAAACATACTTGATTTAGTAAATACAGCTGTGTTTTTAAAGAAAGAAAAGAAATAAACACTTAAAGGTACCACAAATTAAAAACAGAGAAAATAAAAGAAAACATTTAATGTAGAAATGTAACTTTTACCTAAGGTCCAGGCTTAATGCAAAACCTTTTAAATTGTTTGCATAATAAAAGCTGTAAAATTCATGTTTTATTTTTGCTTTAGAAATCTGATACATTCTACTGTCTTAAACCATTCCTAGAAGGCTGTATTAGATGAAAACAAAATTACCTTAAAAATGTTAATACACAGCATACACAGTATCTTACTTTAGTCCAAATTATTCTTTGCCTTTTTCGGGTTTTTTTTAATTTTTTTTATTTTTTGTTTATTATCTTCAAAGACTGCTTCTGTTTCCATTGTTTCATCCTTAACCATTCACATATCAGAGCAATAAGTATTTCATTACTGGTTTATCTGTCCAGAGGCTTGAGAAGCAGTAACAATTAACCCTCCCTTCACAGTGATTGATACAGGCTTTGCTTTCAATTTGTTCCACTACACAGATCATGAAATTCTGAATGCGATCATCCTTATTGACCTACACTTTCAAACACACGGCTACAATGAGATGAAAGTAATTATTAAAAGGAACACAGGACTACTCAATGCTGAAACAAAGTCTTGAAAAATCTTTTAGATGACCTTCTCATAAAATTAGCATCTTTTGATGTGAAATAAAATCATGAATTTTCTTCATAATCTGGAAATACTCAATGTAAATCTGATCAAAGTACAATATGATGGTATCACATAAGCCCAATTCTAATGTCACATCAGCTCATATCTGACCCAACAGACAGTAACTTCAACCAGAGTGATCATAGTAGGATCACGCCCTATATATTTTAAAAGTTCCTCTGTCAGCTTTATTTTACACCAGCTCTGCTTGAAATGTTGTGTTGAAAATGACAAGACAGTAATTACTATTCTATTGTAGTCTCTTTCAGAAAAGAAACGGTGTTTCTTTTTAAGATTCTGGACTTCTTGAAGCACCTAATGTAAATAAGTAGAAAGGGAATTCAGACTGCTAAGGAAAAATGAGAATCTCAAGTCAGATTTCCATCATCAGCTGAGATGAACCAAGACCTGAACACACCAGTACTGGAGACTTACTGCAGTGGAAAAAAAATATTTTTCATCAAGCCTTGAAAAACAACCCCACAAAATATTAATTTCTTATAGCTGATACATTTTTTTTTAATTAAATAGGATTGGTAGGTGAGCAGTAATGATAAAACTACATTAAAAATGGGATGCAGTCAAAGAAAATCAGGAGAGAAAACTGTGCAGAAGGATGTTCTTACAGGCCTGAGGCTCTAATCACAAAACAAAGTGATGGAGATGAACCAATACTGCATGGATTAGCAATGAATTATTTTGAACTATAATCATGTGCCAGCACAAAGGGGAGGTAAAAACTAGCCATCACTCACAAGCTGATCTGCAGATAAGAAGGAAAAAAAAAAAAGTGAAAAAGGGAAAAATTTATATGCTAAACTGAGTCAGGAGAATAATGAAAATCTAAAATGTTGTTACACTTCAAGTAACATTATATTTAATGTCTTTCATCTACTGTATAATATTGAGTATTTACACAATAGAGTCTGTAAGACACTAGGGCTAAAGCAGGGTTAAATTGGATAACTCTTCTGTAAATTAGTACTGCATAATAACATGTGCTGAAAAATATCCTAATAGATGATTTAGCTTTAAAATAGCACACATGGGCACTAATTTCTCCCACTGTAAAACTGCAGGAAATACATATATATATATATACATATATATATATATATATATATATGCATAGGTAGAGACTGGTACAGGTATACAAAAATGTGTAAATACACATACACACTTATGTGTACACAGGCATATATAATGAGAGATTTAATTTCCATTAGTCCATCTGAGAGCTAAGCATCACCATCTTAAGGTTCAGTGTTAGTTTTCCCTCCAGGAGAAGAAAATGTTAGAAATAATTTTGTGAGAAAAGAGAAATCAAAACTGCTATCTACAAAGATTCCTGAGATTCTTATGAACAGACTGTTTAAATGAAGAGCACTTTAATCAGTAGAGGAATCCTCACGTTTCTAATGTCTTGCTGTGCATTCTGCAGGTTATAGTAGCAGCTGGTAGAGGTCATATATCTTTTGTGAGCATCCCAAAAAGGCTCACTGCCAGACTGTTAAATTATGAATAAGCAATGAACAAAAGAATGCAGATACGGTGGTGACAAGATAATCCAAGCAAATTTATCTATGACAAATTTCACAGGATTAACAAATTACATTTACACAGAACAATAAAAATGAGGAGAAAAAAAAAAGAAAAAAGGAAAAGAAAAAAAAAAGATGAGCCTACTTTTCACTCACAGTATCAGAGAGAAAGAAAATCTCCATTCCAATACATGTATTTACATTTAACTTTAGATAAAGTAAGACATAGCTTGCTGAAGATGAGCAACTAGCATTATTTCCTTTCAAGCAAACACATATTCTGTATCTGTCTAATATACAACATATGCCTGTACTTTGCAGTATACATGTATAAAAGTCAGTGAAAAATCCTTTAAATTTTTCCTCATAATTTGTGAGAAGCAGAATAAATATTGAAGAACTCTAATTTTGCTTTTCAGGCAAAGTATCTTTCCATTCCCTGTCAGTTAAACTGCACTTTTTCCCTTTATAATTTTGGGTTTTTTTCCTATTTGAATTGAACAGATACTGCAATATATGATAATTGCCACAAGAAACAAATTAGTCATGAATAGAACTTAAATATCTTTTTTTTTTTTTTTTCCAGCAGTACTACCATAATAAACAATTTTTTTAAACAATGACTCCTAAAGGAATTCTAAATCCATAATCTAAATACTGGTTGCTCCTAAAGATAGACATTCAGTATGTCAAATAAACTGAGTGTAAAGTAAAGGAGATTTGCAATGTTTGCTACATCCTGCAGTCTCCTGTTCTCGTTTTTGGAAGTGATACAAATGGAATATCAGTTTCAGAATTGCAGTTCTGTAAAAAAAGCATTTTTCTTCCTATTAAAAAAGGAATAAAAGGAAAGACAGCAACTCTTAGTTTGGAAATTTGAGTGTAAGTAGAGTGATTGATAAAGGAAACAGCATATAAGTTTGACAGATCTGGAATCAGCTGTATCTTTTCTATCATGCTTCTCATCTGAAGTCTATTTTCTGTCACCTTCATTTATTTCCTGTTGTTTGTTAATCTGAAACAGTTGTTTAGTAAAAATAGATCTTGAATAAATATGGGCCTTCTGAAACCATATGTATCATTTATGTATCAAATATATGTTCTTGTTACAGAGCACTGCCTACAAACAGGAAACTTCACTATTAAAGTGAACATCCAATTAATTAAGATACTTTAGTAAACTACTTGGATTCTGCAAACAACTACTCGAGTACCATTTATCTAGCTCATTCAGCCGATGGAAAAAATTACTGTACTTTTGATTTTTCAATCACAAGAAATGCAAGTTTTGTTGTAAAACTGAACAGTAGCTCAGAAAGAATAAATAGATAAATTAGCCCAAAGTATTTGTTTCTCTTTTTATGTTCATCTCCTATTTGTTACTTAGTAAGAGAAAACAGGTTTGTTTTTAAAATGCAGTTCTTGCAGAGAACCTCCTGTCCATACTGCTAGCAATTTATGCAAAGGTGAAGCAAACATGCCAATCCTACATCTAACTATAGTCAGACAAATAAAATCAGCTACTTTTTTTTTTTTTCAGCTGTGAAGGTTGAAGGATAAGTACCACTGGCAGCTATTCTCTTTTTTTTTAATACTTTTTTACTTTTTTAATCCTGCTGCCAGCACCGTACAGATTCAGTCACTCAGCTCTTTCCATTGACCTCAACCTTGACCTGCTAAAACTGCCCACTTACATTTTTTTCCCACAAAGTAAAAAATTCTGCCTCCCATTATCTCTAAGAAAAAACAGCTTTTTAACAAACATTCCTCTAAAATTTGGTATACCATACTTTTGCTAAATTAATTACAGCTTTGGCACCTAACTCATATAAGCCTAGGTTGTGAGTAAACTGATTCTAAATGTGAATTTGCACATGACTTTCAAACATGACATTTAAACAAGAGGGAAAGAAATCCCCCACACCCACCCCCCATTCTAATATGTAAATATAGAGTTCTGATACCTAAATACACAGTTCTGTGCCTAAATTTCAGCAAAGCTATAACCCTTCAGGACTTCATCCAAAATGATTATTCAAAGACTATTCATTACACAATAAAATTCAATTTAAAACAATGTAGTATCTAATGAAGCCTGTTCTAAATTTCTGTTGGAGACGAAATTCCCAGGCAAGTATTTTAAAGGGAGCTTATAGGATTTAGGTGCCCATATTTCACTAAAATGCAGTATGTGTTGAATGCCTAAATCCAATAGGCTCTTCAGAAAATCCAAGCCCCTGGGACATTATCATAGATTACGTACATACATATTATTCAGACTATGTCCCCTAAGTTCACTATATACATATGTAAACCTAACATGCCTGCAGGTAATGGAACAGTACTTTTCCACTTAAATTATTTAACATAAGTGTTGAACTTCTATTATATATCAAGCTAACAGCTAATTTTAAATTGCAATCAAGCCATTCTCTGAAAGCACTTTATTTCAGTGGAGGTTTTGCCTGTAAAAGAAATGTAAATCCCTCTAATGAAGGCAGTGTAATCTTTGAATACACAGTCAAAATGGGGGCTGGAATTTTATTCCTAATGCTAACATTGACATCTTTTGCCACTTCTGCTAGTTCTCAGAAACCTTTTGTGTGTAACTATCTCATCGGTGAAACATGTAGAACAGCGTTTTCAGACCTTTCGAAGCACGCTAAGCCAAATAAAGAAACATATCTACAGAAATACTCAGTATTAATATTAAAGTCTTCTTCAGACATTGGATGACATCAATGAGAAGTTTACCAGAACAGACAAATGGCATAACATGACAGAAGAGTGAAAGTCCAAAATGCAACACACAAGAAAGGCTGTGAAAATAGCCTGTAAGAAAATCTTCAAAACTCTGCTTTCAGTAATCCGTTTCAAATTCTTTCTTACATATCACTTGTTCTTTAATGTGCCTGGCTCTCGCCTGCATGTGGAGTGCTGGGTAAGGGCTGGATAACTCTCAGTATCTAGCTGCAGCAGGCTGAGATCAGGATCTCCTTGAGAATCACTCCATTTTTACTTGACAATCTCAAGACTTTTGCGTTTTACAATAACACACAGAGGCGAAGTTCACTCCTCCTCTCACTAAGTATATTTGTCATTGCGATCTCTCTGAGATAAAATTCACATCTATTAAATTATAAGTTAAAAATACTTTTATCCTTGCTTGTGATTCTCAGTAGTATACTTTAATTGTGTACATAATTTCATTTGGGACTTTTCCAAAGATTAAGGTACAACTTGAACTCAATATTCTCCCAAAGACAGGGTCCAGTTCTGCCAAGTTAGAGACACAAATACTATCCTACCCTTACTGTACCTTCTTTGTCCTGTGTAATATACTTCTGTGGCATACAAAATTAACGAATATTTGTACTACTCAAAGTCCTGTTCAAATGAATGGCACAACGGTCCTATTCATTTGACTGGGACTTTGTGTATTGCAAAACCACTGCTCGAGCTAGCCACAGAACAATGCTCTAGTCATATAAGACATGGCAGCAATTATTTTATTCTTACTATGGCACATCTTCTTATGCGGCAAAATACAATATTATTACAAATTATCCTTATTATGCAAAGTCCTATTAAACAAAAAGTCGCACACCTCATTTGCACTAATGGGATTTTGTATGTTAAAGATAACATACAGTAGCCTTATAAATATTACATAGAAAGAAACCGCCTCTTCCAAAAAAATGTAATTCTTTTGAAATGAATTTTCAAAACATTTCCACGCATGGCCATAAATCTCTGGCAGCCTCTTAAAAAAAAAAAAAAAAGCCGAACATTAAGCATAAGCAAACAAACCAAAGTCACAAATTACTGGGGTAAAAATGCAGTCTTTGCTATGTACCTTAAAAATATCCTATGTTAAGAATATATAACAAATTTCGGGGTGACATCCTGCAGGACAAGTTTGTTTGATTCATTTTAAAATACGCTATGACTATGCTGACGTGACTATGATGGAAACAGAAGATGAGGTGCTTTTACACCTGCAAGAGCTTCTGCCAATAATAATATAAAATTGATCTGATGGAATAACTGAATGTAAGGTTTATTCACATGAGATAAGATGAGATGAGATGAGATTTCAGGAAATGGTTTCATAACAGTAAACAGTTACTTAATTGCTAACAAATGAACTTCTGCCACATTGGTTAAATGGCTTCAATCTACTGACCTCAGTGAAGGAAGAATCATTCCAAAAATGTTAATAAAATGGTAATAGTTAGTTTTCATGATCAGTATTAGTTATTCAAAATTCTTATCTTAGAATACATTTTCCAGTATAGAGGGTATTGTCATTAAGATCATTTTATTAAACAAAACAAAACAAAAAAAAAAATTAAACACCCTTTACTTTTTAGGAAGTATGGTGATGAAACTAACACCTAGAATGTCAATTTTCAACAACTGTTTTACATCACTCTTGCAGTAAAATTCCCATCTGGGCTGGCAACTTGTGTGCCAAGTTTCAAACAAATGTGATTTGAAATTGCCAGTATATTAGACTCTGAAATTCAAGTGAGATGCTAATAAAAAGAGATGGGTACTGACAATAGATCCTCATATTCTCTTAAAATACCTATGACTCCGGGTGTTGTATTCATCTGTTAACAAAATTCTCTAATTATTTGTAACTTACTTATAGTACAGCATTAGAATATAAAGCCATCATATTGTTAGAAAACAAGCTAACTGGATATACTTTGTAAGTAAAAAAACAGCTGTGCTGTAAAGAATGTAAAAATGGTGCTGCAGACAAAACCTTGTTATTCGGAATCCCATTAGTTACTGAAAATACCTAATATAAGTTCTGTTGATCAATATTCTCATGTAAGCTCTAAATAATGTATTATTCCAGTGGAGAAAAATGCAGCAAATCAAATATGGTGGGAGAATGTTTCAAATTATGAAGAGTAGTATGACTGCTAATCCATAAATCAGAAATCAGAAAGATTGTTGTAATGTGGGAGGGCTCTATTTAATAAAGGTCATTATAACTCCTGGCTCTAGAGCTATAAGATCTAATATCCTCTCTGGTAGCTCTATGATATGCCCATGCATTACTGTTCTTGTTGACAGTCTGTTGCCTTGGAAATATTTCATTATTTCAGTTTTTCCATTTGTAGACCCTTGGCCTTGTGATATGAAGGCCACCCTATTTCATATTTTCGATTATCATTTAAGCAATCTTCTGGAGCTATTTATATAAAAGCAAGTGTTAGACAATGCATATCATCATTTATCACTGCTGTGTTTAAGATCATGCTCTAGAAAAAGTGCCAAAATAAAGGTTTTTTTCTCTTTCACTTTAAACCAATAGCAGTTTAATATTATGATATGCTATACAAATCAAGGCTGGCATATCATATGCGTGACACTTCTATTTCATTTTCTTGGGTGTATATCCACACAGTTGAAAAAAACTAAACCGTAGCTGTAACTGTAAAATTTGCTAACACTCACAGTTTAAAAGAAAATCAAACAGATGTAAGTGTGTAACTTTTCATATATCCTTTAAGAACCTAAACAGGTGAAAAAAGTTTCAAAACTATTCATGTGCCTGGTTACATCAGGGACTACTACTTTTTACATCTGTTTTGTAAGCACATGTTTTGCTTGAAAAAATATAACACCATCTACATAAATACTTGCGGTAGTGAAGACTAAAAAAAAAATAATGCATGCAAACTCAGTTTAGAGGATTCTTAATCTTGAGAACTAGTTTAGTGAAATAGTAGCTAAGAGACTGCCAAACCCTTTCAGTAAGAGATATGCTCCTGTATTTCAAATATCTTGGTTCACACAGATGAAAGGATGTGTACAAAGACAGCTAAAATAGCTACACACAAGACTTCATGAGCACATTACACAACTTTTAATAAAATGTACATCAATATCTGTTTACTGAAGCACTGATCCACTTTCCCCAAAACTTTTAAGGAATAAATAGACTACCATTATTTTTGCTACAAAAAATGTCATCGACTTCTACATGCGATACTTAAACCTAAACTACCCAGAGCACTGTACGGAGTGATAACAAAGTGAACCCTAAGGGCAAAACACAACTTCTTGGACACTAGGCCAAGTTTGTGGCTATTAGTGTTCTAGGAATTTAGACTACCTTTTCCCCCTGAAATGATTACACCTCCCACTCCCTACAGGGGAAAACTACTCCGATCCAACCTTTAAAATGACAGCATCAGAGCTGAACAAGAAGATGCTATTAAAGGGCATTAAATTAAATACAGTATATCCTCCTACAACTTCAATCAGAATTTCAGACCAAGTGTTATTTAGTTCAGCTCTCAAGTGGAGCAGAATAACAAATCGCGCACTTTGATTTACCTTCTCCGAATGCCAAATGGAGACAGGTGATAAAGAAAGCACTCATGCACAGGCTATGAAGTTTCCCCTAGAAATTAATTCTATCTTCAAGATTCCTATCTCAGAGAAATTCCCAAAATGGCACACAAATATGCTTCTGCTGGAGAGATTACTGAAGCTATCCTGGCAAATACACTTAGCACTAATATAGTAACATTCTCAGAAAGAAGACAGCAGAATTGTCTGTTGGGGGGGGAGGAACAGGACTAATTCATATGAATTGTTTTTCCAACAAAGAACTCTGCAGGAGAAAAACCTGCTTTAAGTGTTATTAACACAGTAGAAACACCTTTGCAGCCACTGGATTTTTAAAAAAAAAAATGTGTGTAGTTGAAAATGAAAATCTGTAGTTAAGTCATTGACATCTAAGTACACACTGTTTTCCCATTATGTGTATCTCCTAATTTTACTATATATTAATATAGCCTTGTCAAAAAGCAGCAGTTAACACTAATGCATCCAAGACAAGCACACTAACACTTCAGTGGTGAATATGAGATGTAGACCCCGCACTCTGCTTTCTTAAGGAAAAATGGCACAGCTACTTAGACAAAATCTGTGGGGTTTGGAAGTTGTGCTAGAAACGCTGATCATTCTAAAATATGCAAGCATGAAATTAAGGCTAAAGTAGTTTTGTTTAAATATTTTTCAGACTTATTTGTGATGTGAAATATAAACTGACTAACACATGATCCAGCTACTTTTAATGGCTATCTAAATGTTAATTTCCCTCTTTCCAACTTCAGGCCAGAAACCTTCCTCACCCCTCACACTCAAGTTCACTTATAACGCTAAAGGGGGCGAGAGGGAAAGAGCCCACCCCAAACCCACTGGCTGCTCTTCTTCTGGGCATGTATCTCGTCGCAGTGTAGCAATGTAGCTTTGAATACTTTTGTAAGAATCACAAAGTAACATCACATGAACTTGTACTCTTGTCTCCTACCAGTCACTTCTAGAAAGATTCACTTTACTAGAACAAATCCGCTACGGGCAATTCGTGTCACCAGCAGAGCACATTAATCACGAGCACTCTCTCCCAACAAAAGTACATGGGGCAGGCGGCGGGCCGGGGACCAAGCGGGGGGGCAGCGCGATC